>NC_134884.1:20707904-20710404 GCF_041734735.1 Babylonia areolata
GCTGGTCGGTAGAAAGTGTGAAGTCCGTTTGTTACCTGGATTGAGTTGGGGGGTTTTTGTGAGAGAGAAAAAAACTCCCCCCATTGATCAAAAAGTAAAATGTTTGGATCTGTTTGTTCTCTCGGACAGAGCAGTAGATTTGCTGTCTGTCGGTAGATAAGCAGGTGAGTGTTTCATGTAGATAAAGAGAGAGAGAGAGGGGGGGGGGGAAGGAAGAGAGAAAGGCAGGTGCGGGGAAGGGGTGTGTGGAGGAACAGAGAGACAGGGAAAGAGAAGGGGGGGACAGAGACAGAGAGAGAGAGAGAGACAGAAGACAGACGCATACATAGAGAGACTGAAAGACTGAAGTGTGTGTACTGTGTGTGTTGGGGTGTGGGGGTGGGGTGATTGTCTGACTGTATGAGTGTGGGCTCTTTTACGTGCGACAGGTATTTCCTGCACACGGGACCTCGGTTTACAGTTTCGTTCAGAAAAAAAAGCACCAAGACTAGCAATGAAGATCAAGTAAGAGGAAGGGGGGGGGGGAGTAAAAACCTTGACCTTGCTGGAATTGAACCGGTGGTCTCGCTTCTTTAAAAAAAACAACCCAACAAACAACACACACACACCTTATTTCGTGTGTATCTCCTCTCCTCTCTCCTTTCACGCGTCCACGCAGACAAACATCGATTAGCACACGCACAAACACGAGAATCTACTCTTTCACGTTTGATTATCACGTATATCCAACTATCCATTTCCATTCTTACCACCACCGCAGCCCCAAACAACACCAACAGCAAAGCACGCACAAACACGAGAATCTACTCTTTCACGTTTGATTATCACGTATATCCAACTATCCATTTCCATTCTTACCACCACCGCAGCCCCAAACAACACCAACAGCAAAGCACGCACAAACACTAGAATCTACTCTTTCACGTTTGGTTATCACGTATATCCAACTATCCATTTCCATTCTTACCCCCACCCCAGCCCCAAACAACAACAACAACAAAGCACACACACACACACACACACACACACACACACACACACGTACACAAAAAAGACACATCAAAAACATGCAGCACACAAAAGAGGTAAACCCCATTACTTGGTGATAGTAAGACGAACACCACTGGCGGTGTGTCTCCATTCAAACTGGGCTATGAACTGGTCACCCGATACGAGAGGGCGACGGCTGTAAACAATGCGTGTCGGGAGTAGTGGTGGCTGGGATAAACAAAATAATAAATCACGTCTTGGAAAGAGGCAAAGGTGTGAGGTCCTTTGAAACCCCGACACCCAAGTGCTGTCATGAATGAGACAGGGTGCACACACACACACACACACAAGCCGGCACCCACTGTCTGTTTCACAACCTGAAGTAAAGTGGGCTGTGTGCACCTTGTTGACTTTGTCAGGAGGAGGGGAGGCGAGGTATGGCAGGGGGAGCAGCTAGCGTTCAACTTGACGGTTGTGTTTGTAAATTACCTTTATTGTAAGCCACTAACAAAGGCACATCGCCACATGCATCAATTACGGAGTACGTATTATATTCCCCCCCCCCTCCCCCCCCTCTTTCTGCCTCTCATGTGACTCAGTGAAAATGTCTGGATAAATCAAGATATTTCAACTCTTTTACCACCAAATTTGTGTGAAAAAAAACACTCTTTAAGTGCCAGATATTTTAGACTCAACGCTCTCAGTGAAACAATTAGGTTCATGTCAAAACACAATGGACTCATTCGCTTCAAAGTTGGGTTAGGGGGCGAAGGTTAGTCATTGTTCTATTGCCCGGGAAACTGGCTGCAGCTGTCAAGCTTTGTTACAATCTGATAAATGGCCTTTTTAACACGGCCCCTTCAGGTCGACTAAAGTCGCCTTTGGCGATAAATTGCCTGGTCGACGAAAATTACTTTGAAAGCGAAGGATTAAAAAAAATCATTTTAGCGTTTGAAGTTTTCCCTTTTGATACTAGCCAGTTCCTTGTTACTTAGTTTGAAATGAAGTTTAATGTAAACCCCAACACACACACACACACACACACACACACACACCATCTCATTGAAATTACAACACCTATATATCCCCCCCCCCTACACCTCCCATATACTGGCTCAATTACTCAATTACCTTCATACCTACACACTCGCTCTCTCATTCACTCACACACACACACACACACACACACACACACACACACATACACACACACACACCATCTCATTGAAATTACAACACGACCCTAACGCAACTTAAGTCCCTTCTGCAGTTAAAGGAGATCTACGTCGAATCATCAATCGAAAACCGCTGGTTTACATTCCAGTTTATTATTGGTTTGAGTATCGCTTTGTTTTCGCACTGAATTATCAATTACATTAAAAGCAAAGAGCATTCAGAAAGAAGGTATGTATGCCTTCTATACATAATAATATTGATTAAAATTATGACTCGTATTCACCTCGACCACATACAAAGACCAACAAACACAGAATTTGCGTTGAAAATGTCA
>NC_134884.1:20717904-20722904 GCF_041734735.1 Babylonia areolata
AAGAAAGAAAGGACAGGACAGAAGACAGTGAAGAAAGAAAGGACAGAAGACAATGAAGAAAGAAAGGACAGGACAGAAGACAGTGAAGAAAGAAAGGACAGGACAGAAGACAATGAAGAAAGGACAGAAGACAATGAAGAAAGAAAGGACAGGACAGAAGACAGTGAAGAAAGGACAGAAGACAATGAAGAAAGAAAGGACAGGACAGAAGACAGTGAAGAAAGGACAGAAGACAATGAAGAAAGAAAGGACAGGACAGAAGACAGTGAAGACAGAAAGGACAGGACAAGGAAGAGAAGACAGGAATGAAAAGGGGATAAAAACAAAGAAAATGCATAAAGAAAAAGGAAAGAAAGTACGAAAGAAAAGACAGCAAGTTCTTGAACAAAAACAAAAAAAAAGTTTGGAGGAATATGTTGGAAAAAAAGGAGGAGGAGAGGGAGGAGCAGGAGCAGGAGAGGGAAGCAGCAACGACGCTGACAACAACAGCAAGGAAAATATTTACCTGTGTGTTGATCGCTCCCACCCTGCAGTTGCAAGTTTTGGAGAAAGCGTTGACGGTGATCACCCACAGAGACACACACATACACACACACAGTCAGTCAGGCAGATAACCCTTCAAGGGTTGCTCAGGGCAAACAGGGTTCTCCTTTTTTTGTCATCACTGTTTGCTGTCCAAACAAGGGAACAAGTATTACCTCTCTCTTTCTTTCTCTCTCTCCTACCCCCCCCCCCCCCCCCCCCCCCCCCCTCCCACCCCCTCGGGAATATCGTATCCGGACCTCCTGTGTCTTCCTGTCATATAACATAATCATCAACATGTATGTCAACGGCTGATTCGGTGATGATGGCCAGCTTCGAACATAATTCTGTATGGGGAGGATAATGGAAGAGGTGGATGGTGGGGATAACGGGGTAGGCAAAGGATTAGATTACCAACGTGTATGCACGTACACACACATGGGCGTACGCTTATAAACAGGCACGCGTACACCCCTCCAACACTCATAACACACACACACACACACACACACACACACACACACACACAGAAGTACACAAACACACACATCCACAGTAGAATATGATAGATTAGAAAAAAGAGAAAGGAATCAGAATCTTTGAAAGAATTACGAAGCAAGGAAAGAGAAAAGGAAGGAATGAAGGACAGCAGACGTGATCGAACGCATCATGTCAAAGATGGAGAGAAGGAAGACGTGAAATACAAGAGAGAGAGAGACAGACAGACAGAGACACAGAGAGACGGAGAGAGACACAGAGAGAGACAGAGACAGGGAAAGATAGAGACAGATTGAGAGAGAGAGACAGAGACAGAGAGAGAGACAGAGAAAGACAGACAGAGACACAGAGAAAGACAGAGACACAGAGAGAGAGAGAGACAGTGAGAGACAGAGAAAGAGAGACAGAGAGAGAGAGAGGGACAGAGAGACAGACAGACAGACAGTGAGAGAGAGAGACAGAGAGAGAGACAGAGACAGACAGAGAGAGAGAGAGACTGGGAGACAGAGAGAGAGAGACAGAGAGACAGTGAGACAGAGATAGAGAGAGACAGAGACAGAGAGAGATAGTAAGATATACACATACAGAGAGAGAGAAATAGAGTGCGAGAGAGAGAGACAGATACAGAGAGAGAGACACACACACAGACACACAGAGAGAGAGAGAAAAGGGGGGGGGGGAAGGAAACAAATAAATCTAAAGGAAATGATGAAGCGCAGCCAGACCAGATTCACATTTTACATTGCTGGTGAAAGACACAGACCTGACTCACACACCCCCAGTCTTTCAGTTCTGCTGTGCGTCTCGCTCAACACAACGTTCCAAACGTCAACACTCAGTAAGAAGAGAGAAAGTAAATGATGAAAAAGAGAGGAGGAAGAAGAAGAGGAGGAGGAAGATAGTAACGAAGAAGAATGGAGTAGGATGAATAAACATTATCACGTACCTACGTACATACACACACACGCACACACGCACACACGCACACACACACACACACACACACGAAGAAGAAGAAGAAGAAGAAGAAGAAGAAGAAGAAGAAGAAGAAACAGGCTGAGGAGAAGAGAAAACCTGCTGCTGCTGCTGATGATGATGATGATAACAACGACAACGAAATATGAGACTTTAGACACTGTCGGTATAACGAGCGCTTCCAATGATTTATCCAGAACTGTACGAGTGAAAAAAGAGGAAAATGCTTTCTGCACCCCCACTTCCCCCCTCTTCTATCTCTCATTATCGAGCACGCACACACACACACACACACACACACACACACACACACACACACACACACACACACACACACACACACACACACACACACACACACACACACACACACACACACACACACACACATGAGAGAGAGAGGGGGGAGGGAAGAGAGGGAGAGTGACACAGAGAGAGGAGAAAGACTCTGAACAGAACCAAAGAGAGACACAGAGAGAGGAGAAACGGGGAGAGAGACGAGGGGAAAGATACAGAGAGAGAAGTTGGAAGAGAGAGAGAGAGAGGGGGTGCGGGGGGGGGGGAGAAGAGACAGGTAGACAGACAGACAAACAGAAGCAGAAGAAGAAGAAAAAAAAAATAACGCTCACCAAACTACAGACGGTTTGAACCAGACCCCACGGAAAGAGGACGTTGACTCACCCAACGACCACTCCATCACGCCACAACACACACTGCTGGCAAGGTGAGGTGACAGACATATCTCCCTAACAAACACCCACACTGGCTCCGCCACTGTGCTGCACACACATAATAATTATCACATAGACATAAACCATCTTCAGCTACGGTTCAACCACAATCCCCAACCGTGACATCAGAGAAGGAAAAACACAACAAAGAAAGAAAAGGAATGAGAGAAGAAAGGCGACGAAATGAAGAAGCATAAAAGAAAGAAAGAAAGAAAGAAAGAAAGAAGGAATCAAAGAGAGATGGGGCAGAACAGGAACAAGAAGAAACAGAACTAAAGAAGAGCAAGAACGCCAAGGACGAGGAAAACAGTGGCACCACTGATTCATTTTCTGCTTATCCAAACCATTATCTTTGTCGGTCATTAACCCTTTCACCGCCAGTCAATTTAGAATACAAAATTCCCTTGTGGTATAAACACAGAAAAGACAGTGGCTACGAATAGTTGGGGATTCCCCCTCCGATGTATAGAAAATATGGCCTATCCTATAAACGAACGTTAAGAGCAGTAGGTTCATGGATGACAGACCAATGAATAGTCATCTTTCAGTGACATGGGTCCTCTACCACGCCTGTGCATAAATGCGAGCTTGATGGTTTAATGGTTAACTGTGTGATCATAATATCACTTCCGACCTTTACCAGCAAGAACGCCATAGTAGCACCACCGATTCATTTTCTACTTATCCAAAACATTATCTTTGTCGGTCATTAACTGTGTAATTAACAACAGCCATCATGATATCATTTCCCACCTCTACCAGCAAGAACGCCAACAACGACGAGGAAAACAGTAGCACCATCGATTCATTTTCTGCTTATCCAAAACATTAGCTTTGTCGGTCATTAACTGTGTGATTAACAACAATCACAATCATCATAATAGTACTTCCGACCTCTACCAGCAAGAACGCCAACAACGACGAGGAAAACAGTAGCACCACCGATTCATTTTCTGCTTATCCAAAACATTAGCTTTGTCGGTCATTAACTGTGTGATTAACAACAACCATCATAATATTATTTCCGACCTTTACCAGCAAGAACGCCATAGTAGCACCACCGATTCATTTTCTACTTATCCAAAACATCATCTTCCTTGGTGATTAACTGTGTGATTAACAACAGCCATCATAATATTATTTCCGACCTTCACCAGCAAGAACGCCAATAAGGACGTGGAAAAACAGTAGCATCACCGATTCATTTTCTGCTTATCCAAAACATTATCTTCCTTGGTGATTAACTGTGTGATTAACAACAGCCATCATAATATTATTTACCACCTTTACCACTCTGAGCCGGAGGGAACTGGATGATGCAATTAAAGCGTTGAAATAATTAATTGATATCTGGAGAACAGTTCATCACAGAGAGAACGTTTTCGTGGAGCAAACTCACTTTCACTGCTCATTCACAAGTTATCATTATTATTATCATTATTATCATTATGAGCATTTACGCTTAATCTGGAAAATAAGCCCTCGGCGTTTATAAATAGAACACATGAAAATATCAAAAAGGAAAAATTGAACACAAGATACCAAACATTATCAAAAACCATTCATCTCCCCTCACACACACACACACACACACACAATACACACAAGCACATGCGCACGCACGCACGCACACAAGCCATAGCACACAATCGTAAATAGTACACAATCAAAAATACAACCAACACATTTTGAAACTATCAAAACTCACCCACACACAAACAGTCATTTTAGTTCATACTGGATTGGGATGAGCTGTCGATAATTATTCAAGAGGGGGAAAGGTGGGTCTTCAGACTGGATTTGAAAGACTGCAGCAAAGATGAGTGACAGAGAGGCTGAGGAAGTAGATTCCAAAGAAAGGGGGCTTGGTATGAAAAACTGCGTTGGCCATACGTTTTGGTTCAAGCGAGGGGGATCCTGAGCATACGAGTGTCAGAAGAAGAGCGGAGATGGCGTGAGGGTATGTAAGGATGAATGAGATCCGAAAGATACTGTGGACCAGAAACCTCAATGGACTTGAAACAGAGACAGACGACTTTGTAAGTAATTCTTTCTTGTACTGGGAGCCAGTGTAAAGCATGAAGGAGAGGAGAGACGTGATCAAATTTAGAGGAACGAGAGACAAGACGAGCAGCATGGTTCTGGACTTTCTGAAGCCTAGCAATGAGGTAGCTGTTTAACAAATAGTAAAGAGGTAATGAGGTAGCTGGTTGAACACGACAAGCAAGGAATTACAATAATCCAGGCGCGACAGCACAAAGACACAGGGGAGAG
>NC_134884.1:20732904-20747904 GCF_041734735.1 Babylonia areolata
TCCTCTCTCAGCGAAGGTGGAGGTACTTGCGGTAGGTTTTTTGTCGGTCTACAGTGCCGGCACAATACATTCACAGGCCATTTGCTGACTCTAAATTTATAGGGTGATGGGGGAGCAAGGAGTGGTGTAGATGGGAGAGACGGGAGTTGAAAAAAAGCAAAGAAATAAAAACAGAGAAGATTGGTGAGCAGGGCTGGACTGAGGGGACAGACAGACATGGAAGCAGAGTGCAGATACACTCGTAAAAACAAGCACGTGCGCAATCATGTGTGCACACACACACACACACACACACACACACACACACACACACACTCTCTCTCTCTCTCTCTCTCTCTCTCTCTCTTTCTCTCCCCTATTCCCCCTCTCTCTGGAGAAAGAGAGAGAGAGAGTGTGTTTGTGTGTGTATGTATGTGTGCACACTTGAATGCGCACGCGCTTGTTTTTACTCTCTCTCTCTCTCTCTCTCCCCTATTCCCCCTCTCTCTGGAGAAAGAGAGAGAGAGTGTGTTTGTGTGTGTATGTATGTGTGCACACTTGAATGCGCACGCGCTTGTTTTTACACACACTCTCTCTCTTTCTCTCCCCCATTCCCCCTCTCTCTGGAGAAAGAGAGAGAGAGTGTGTGTGTGTGTATGTATGTGTGCACACTTGAATGCGCACGCGCTTGTTTTTACTCTCTCTCTCTCTCTCTCTCCCCTATTCCCCCTCTCTCTGGAGTAAGAGAGAGAGAGAGAGAAGGGGGGGCGGTAACAGAGAGACACACAGACAAACAGATACAAAGAGGTGTCAGATTCTGATCGTGAATTAATATCAAGTCTCTCCATCGCTGGCTGCTGTGATTGAACGGGACAGCCCGAACAAGCGGAGGAGGAGGAGGAGGAGTTTTGTTTAATGTCCTGTCACACATATCGGTGATTTAAGACATGTTGTTAAAGTATTTATGAATACATTTGAGTATTATCGGTTAGAAGGGGTGGGAGATGCGAATGAATGGAGGGTTGGGGGAAACTGGGCAAATGAGGGTGAAATGAGGGTGAAATTTGAAAAAACAACAACAAAAAAACAATTACAGGAAATTACTTAAAGGACTTCGTAAAAGAGAAGTCGTTAAACTGACAAGCGAAACAACAGAGAATGAATGCAAAAAGTCAAAAACATCAACATTCTCAGTCACTTGTGAAGACATACTTTCGTGTACATAAGGCTTACTCGAAGAGCGGAAGTTCCATTGCAAGACTGTCAGATTCCCGCATGTTATTTGCAACTTCTCGGTCATTTATCAGCTAGAATGACTCTTAGAACAAATATTATTAGGTAATGAGATATCCGAATTTAAGATAAAGATAATGGTAGATGAAGGGCCTTATATTATCAAAACACAAGGTAATCAGGTGTTCCTCGTGTAGACAATGTGATGACTGATTTGATGCAATGTCAGGTAGTTAACAAGATGACGAACAAGCGGGAAAGACCATGAAATTGACCGCAGACATCAGCAGAAGATCGGCCTCTCCAGTCAGCTGGGTAGGATCTTGAAGTAACCCTCCCCTCTCCCCCGGTGTGTGCCCTCGGTGTGGACTGAAATAACAACCTTCGCACCACTGAGTACCACCGCGAAGTGACTCAGCAACAGTGCAGGGTCTCCTCTGGTGTGTGACCTCCTGGCGACCTAACATCGATGGTTCCCTGCGGACTGCCGACGCTGGAACTATAACGGACGAACCCGGGTGTGGCCGTCTATGGGGGGATCTAACTGAACGCCGTGGGAGTAATGCCACTGAAACGGTGCTGATGATGGGGCAGCAAAAAAAAAAAAATATATATATATATATATATATGCGCGCGCGCGCGCGTGTGTGTGTGTGTGTGTGTGTGTGTGTGTGTGTGTGTGTGTGTGTGTAAACAACCCTCTTGAATAATAACAAAATTCAAATAAGATAAAGCATGCAAGCAAAAACAATATTTGTATTTGTATTACTCTTTTTGTCACAACACATTTCTTTGTGTGGCTATAATGTCAGGGTCAATATGTGACAACAAATGATATCACAGGGATCTTTTCTGTTGCTGTTGCTTCTGGCAACAAACTACCTGTCCTATCCACACTGATCTCTAATCTCTTAAACCAGTCCCGGGAGACACAGCCACCTGTGGGGTTGGCCGGATAATTTGGTAATCAATGAAAAGCAACAAAAAACAACAATAACTGAATATCTTCAAAGCCACAACGGCAAGCTACAGACGTTATTCATAGCACCACCACCCTGCTGTCACAGTGTGTGGGCTTGACCACTTCAATGGTTTGGGAAGAATCTTGAAGTACCCCCTCTCTCCCCCTCTCCCTTCCCCCCCCCCCCTACTCTCTCCAAAGGATCCAGGCGTAGTCGTTAAGAGTGGATAACTCACCGGTCTTCTATCTCTACCCTCAGACATGTCATTGATGTCAGTGGTCGACAGGAAACACACGTACAAGCCCTGTGGGAGTTAGTGTTCAGATCTGCTCTTCCCAATGTATAATGAAAAAAAAAAAAAACTACAATAGTGCTCCCTCTTCCACTGACCTGCTGTGTAACACGATGGCCATAACAGACTCCATTGCTCCTTTCCAGTTGCACTAACCCACTAAAAACGTTGAGCTCTGCAAGAACGAACGGTGAAAATGACTGTGTCTCATCAGCAAAAGATTATTATTATTAAAAATAAAAAAGTTTCTCCGCATGTTGGCCTATATTCGTCCCAGTGATTTTAATGTATCAATATCTTTATCGGTAGCTCAAGGAGGCGTCACTGCGTTCGGACAAATCCATATGCGCTACATCACATCTGTCAAGCAGATGCCTGACCAGCAGCGTAACCCAACGGGCTTTTAATGACAAAGCCCAACTCATTACGATGTCTTCCACTGTAAATAGAAATCCCAACAAACTCACACATACACCCATCCTTACGTTTTTGCGACAAGTCAAATCACAGTATCTACTTACACGTACGCCCGACTGCCATTCTATTTTTACTAACAAAGCAAATCTAAGCATTCATTTCACGTCTGAGGTATTTCAGTTGTGAACGGAAACCTTTGTCAGATTAATTAAGACAGACAGGCCAGTACAGACCAGGTGCCAGTTGCATTGCTTGGTTCTAACTTTTTGACAGTTACACGTGACTAAATGCCTACGTGTGAACGAACTACGCCTTTGGTCATTTCCATACTGCACACAGTTAGTAGCTGGTTACGACCATACTATGCTCTTCGTCCGAGCAATGCAACTGGTTCCAGCGCTCTGTGCATACCTGTTGGTCACATAATCTGCTTCCTTCACCCGCCCCACCCCACCCACTTTTTCATTTCTTCCTTTCTTTTTATAGCACAGATTGACATGTTTACATGTCAACAGCAAAGTGAGAGCTGTATTATCAATAGTTTCTCCAGTCAATGGGAAACCATTTATAGCTTAGTCTTTTGTGAAGGACTATGACTCTCAAACTAGGAGGCAAAATTGCACTGGATCTTAGTGCTGCAGCCTTGTGAGCTGGTTGGCCTTTGGGAACCATCCCAACGCCGACTGTCCTAAAACCCTCTTGGCTGAGAGAGTGGGGATGTACTTAGGCAAAAAACACTCTCCACTGTAATCAAATTCTTGCCCAAATAGTCGGAACAGCAGTTGCCTCCTCAGCTGTTCTGATGGTCATAGTCGGACACGACTGACTATCATACTTTTGAAGAGAAGGAGAAGACGACGAAGAGCAACAACAACAACAACTACAAGAAGAACATGAAGAATATAAAACAAAAGAAAAAAAAAACAAAAACACACACACACAAAACTAGAAGCAAAGACAAAGAGAAAAAGTAATCAGAACAAGGGCATCAGTCCTAGTTTATGATCAGGTGTGAGGTCACTTCTTTTTCTTTTTATTTTATTTTATTTTTAAACAAACTTACAGTGTTTGTTTTCACCACCAGTTTATCAGGTGACCCACTTTAGAAAGATAAAGCCTGCAGCGGCTGAAAAACACGTTGTGTTACTGAATCACAGACACATAGATAGCAGTGTCTTTGCATTGAATGAGTCACCTTCCTTGACATCCACCACAACGCCATTCAGAAAATAAAGATTAAAAAAAAGAGAGAGAGAGAGAGAGATAAACATATAAGGGTCACTGTAGTGAAAAAGAAAAAGAAAAAGAAACCGTATCAGTGATAAATAACTCCGTGAATGATGACTCAGCACAAAGTGTTTGACTGATTTATTTTCTCTTTCAACTGGTGCACTGTCACTGTTTTTGTTGTTGTTTTTTCGAACTGGTTCATCTTGTTTTATCACTCGTGATGTCTTCTTGGGTTTGACCCACACTCAACATTCAGAGAGGTAGCGAAGAAAGAAGTGGAAAACGAAGACAGATAAGAAGAAGAAGAAGAGAGGCAAGGCCTTCAAGACTCACTTGGGATACACTTTAAAAAAAAAATCTAATCGTTAAAATGTGTTCTGTATTTGTTATTATAAAGCTTCGGGTTAAAAAAAAAAGAAAAGAAAAAAAAAGTCCTAACCAGGTTTGAACCCCGCGTGTTCGGGTGAGAAGAAACTGTCTTACCCATTACACTATCGTGGCTACCTTAAATAACGTTCTAAAATTTAATATTTGAACATACTTTTTTAAAGGGCGATAAATCAATTGCGGTATTCGCAGTGAGAACGCTGTTTAAATCATATTATTCTGGTGCATCTTGGGCATTAAAAAAATCTTTAAGGGCAATAAAAAATTCTTTTTAAGCTCACGGTAAAGGAGACGTGGCTATCGCCGCAATCACATTGGAACATTTAGCTGTTTTCTCTAGATCTAGATAGACGTACAAGTTTAGTTACACCCGCCGGGAATGTAGTACGACACGGTCGATTCAATTTCTCTTTTATGTTCATTCTAGTTTAATAGTTTTAAAGTTGATATGAAAATTTAGAATTTTGTTAAACTAATAACATGTAGAGCCAAGTACAAGTACTTCTAAACGTCATATGAAGTGAAAAGGACTTCATTTTGAGAAAAGTCAAAACTGGAAATTTTTTCGTTTCATCGTGATCAATTCAAAGCTATTAACTCACGTGGTTTACAATTTTTAACTGTGAATTCCGACTGATTCTGTGGATATTTTTTATGGCAGTTTGGGGCATAATCCAGTAAGCGATGAGGCGTTCACAAATCTTTCTCTGAATAAATATTTAACGGTCTCCTTCTCCAACTTTCCATCACATGTTATCGTGTATTGTCCTTTGAATATAGGACTGAACGGGCAGGTTAACAACTTGAAACAAAATGGCGTCGTTCGCGTTCGCGAAGAATATGAGCACGCGCTTTGAATGTGTATAAATATGTGTATGCAATTGATATTTGCCCATGACCTTCAGGGCTCAGCCAGTAGATCTGTAAAGTCCACTCGCCATATTGATTTCAGTATTTTCCGAAAAAGACCACTTGGGCGAATGAACATAGTGAAAGCCCTGTACATTGAGAAAAAAACACACAAGCTTTTTATGTATTGGGTATAATTTCAAAATGTAATGTTTAAGATGAGAAAGATCAGTTTAAAGCAAATTAAGTCCCCTAGCATTAATTACAGAGTAATTTCCCTTCTTTACTATCTGCACCAAAACGTTTGCAAATAAATAAAACTTCCATGCTTAGCAAAAGAAGTTCCTGTTTGAACAAAAAATGATAATAATGACTGCTCTTGTTGTTGTGACAGAATACCAGATCAAAGTGCCAAGTTTAGAGAATACAAAAAATATAAATATAACAGTAAATGCAGTTTGCATATAATCTGGCTTCTTTTTTATTTTTTTGTGCCCATCCCAGAGGTACAATATTGTTTTAAACAAGATGACTGGAAAAAAACTGAATTTTTCCTATTTTTATGCCTAATTTGGTGTCAACTGACAAAATATTTGCAGAGAAAATGTCAATGTTAAAGTTTACCATGGCCACACACACACACACACACACAACCGAACACCTGGATAAAACATAGACTCACTTTGTTTACACAATTGAGTCAAAAAGGAGGAGAAGGAGGAGAAAGAGGAGGAGACGAAGAAGAAGTAGGAGGAGGAGGAGAAGAAGGAGGAGGAGGAGGAGGAGGAGGGGGGGGAGGAGAAGGAGGAGGAGGAGAAGAAGGAGGAGGAGGAGGAGGAGGAGGAGAAGGAAAGAAAGAAAGTAGACGAAGAAGCAGCAGCAGCAGCTGCAGCACTAGTAGAAGAAAAGAGAAACCGCAAACACATGTACATAATATACACTCACTTACACACCCGCACACTTATATGCACTCGTACCTACAAAACACACACACACACAGAGATTGACTGACAAACGTAGAAACATAGAGAGAGAGAGAGAGACTGACTGACTGACTGACACAAACGTAGAAACAGAGAGAAAGAGACAGAGCGACCCACGGACAGACAGGCATCTAGATACAGAAACAACATCATGCAGTGAGCGAGAGAAAGACGGACGGCGGTAGGGCGGAACAAGGATCACGACAGAGACACAAAAACCCAAGTCAGCAAAAAATAAAGCAGACTGCTGACAACCAACCACAGTGTCAGCTGACAGCTTCTATTGATCCACACAGGGCACGGCACACCGCGAAACCGGCCGTCTAGCACGTGATTCTGACAGCTGCGTGCGACCATACCTACACTGACAGCTGCGTGCTGCCATACCGACACTGACAGCTGCGTGCTGCCATACTGACACTGACAGCAACGTGCTGCCATACCGACACTGACAGCTGCGTGCTGCCATACCGACACTGACAGCAACGTGCTGCCATACCGACACTGACAGCTGTGTGCTGCCATACCGACACTGACAGCTGTGTGCTGCCATACCGACACTGACAGCTGAGTGCTGACATACCGACACTGACAGCAACGTGTTGCCATATCGACACTGACAGCAACGTGCTGCCATACCGACACCGAAATTCTGCTTGAAAGCTTTGCAAAAACCAGACGGCTGTTTGTGTAATTCTGGTGTTTTATAAACCCTGAAATTCCTTACTGAATCTATTGTTTAGTCAAGGTGAAGGTTGATTTTTCTTTCCAAAAAGTTTAAACCAATATTGATTTGAACGGAAACACCGGCAGACACTGAATCTAATTTTCACACAGAAATGTCTATTACATTCCATTCTTTATTATACTGACAGAAGAAGGCTGATGTAGTGATAATGTTCTTTGAGTGTCAGGGGATTGATTAAATTTAATGTCATCTATGAATGTGGGCGTGTGGGTGTGTATGCGTGCAAGCGTTCCTATGGCTATCCTCTGTGTGTGTGTGTGTGTGTGTGTGTGAGAGAGAGAGAGAAAGCTAGAGAGCTCGTGGGTGCATAGAATTATGTGTATTCATGTGGTGTGTGTGTGTGTGAGTGTGTGTCTGTGTATGTGTGTGTGTGTGTTTGTGTGTGTGCGCGCGCTAATGCGGGATTGTGAGTGTGTGGCACAAAGTTCAAGAGTTCTGTCAGACCATGCAGAATTTAATTTAAGAGAGAGAGAGAGAGAGAGAGAGAGAGAGAGAGAGAGAGAGAGATGTTTAGGGAATGGGAAGAGGGAAACAGGAGTGAGGGGGAAAGGGGGAGTTGGAAATCAGATCCCCCCTTCCCCCTCGCTCGCGCGCGCGCGCGCAACACACACACACACACACACACACAGAGTGATATATGGTCGCCTTCCAATGATCAGTGTGTGTGTTAATGATCCAGTCCACTTCATTCTGGGGACTGCTGATTGTTCTGTTAGCCTCCCCTCCCCCCTTCCTAACCACCACTACCACCCCCCCCCACCCCCCCCCACCCCCATCTATCTGCCTCCTCTCTCTCTCTCTCTCTCTCTTGGTTCCTTTGCTTTTCGACCTGTGGAAAATGTCTGTCCTGAGACATGCCTGTGTGTGTGTGTGTGTGTGTGTGTGTGTGTGTGTGTGTGTGTGTGTGTGTTTGTATGAGGTGTGTTTGTGTTTGTGTGCGTGCTTGCGTACATGTATGTGCGTGTGCTGTGTGTCCGTGTGTATGTGTGTGTGTATGCGTGTGCGCGGCGTGTGTGTTAACTGATCCGTGAAGGCCAGGTAAAACTGCATCAGACAATAGCAAAGTGCGTTCAGTCACCGGCTGTACAGACAGTATCGAAAAGGGAATTAAAAATGATTACCCATTCTCACACTCTCACTCCAACCAACCACTACCACCACCACCAACGACACTCACTCTCACCCACCACCCCAACCACCCCCTGTCACACACGATCACCATCACGTTCACCTTTACAAGCTGGGGTTAGTCACAGTGGTCGTGATTTTTTTTTTTTTTTTTTTTTTTTTAAGAACGATCGTAAACCTGCCACACTCAACATTGTAGGGTGGACTTGGTCAAGACTTTCGCTGTTTGTGCCAAATCCTGAGAGGGCCTTCACACACACACACACACACACACACACACACACACACACAGAGTGACACATACACACACGCACACGCACACACACACAGTCACACACACACACACACACACATAGTGACACATGCACGCACGCACGCACACAGTCACACAGAGTAGAGAGGGGGAGGTGGGGGGGGGGGAAGAACTATAAGTACCACAGTTGATGTGATGACGGTAAACTGTTGTCACACACACACACACACACACACACACACACTGTACAGCACGTCCGCTCACGCTGAGAAGAGTTCAAAGACCTGTTTTCAGTTCCCGTTGTGAATGTTGACTTTGTCACTTTCCTTTTAGGGCCATTGATCTATTCTCACCTTTTGCGTGGGTCTTGGCACACGCTTTCTCTGGCGAACCCGGCTGATCACATGTCTGAATAAAAAAAAACAAAAACAACTACAGCAAAACATGTGACTTTCCTGTTAACTGACAAGAACGGTAAGAACAATAGCAGTAGCAGAACACAACAAACTAATTCGTTTTGTACCACACAACATGTGACAATTACACTGTTAACGAAATCAACAACAATAATACAACAAACTTACATGCTACAGCAAATTATGTGACCGCTGTTAACAGCAACAGAAACTAACTGTGTCATTCTATAGTACGTAATTGTGACAACTACAACAACACCCCCAACAATAGTTTACTACAAACTATATAACTTTGTGCTATTGGTGCCAAGTACTGTCAGTGATTATGAGATTCTACCACTTACGTATTGTGTTGTCTGATGTGTTTTGAGTGTGACGTTGTGCGTCATGTTTTCGTGTGTGAAGTGAACGGGAATAGATTACGGGCACAGATTTCGGGCATAGATTACTTAGCATTATTTGTTTTGCCGGGTGTTTGTCCAGGGGTCATGAATAGAAGCTGTCATTTTTTTTTTACTCACTTATATAAACAAAGTGTAATTTCCAGGTGTTCGTTTGTTTGTGTGTCTGTGTGTCAGCGTGTCCGTGGTAAACATTTTTTTTACGGTGTTTAAATGCATGTTTTACGACACATTGATTTGTAATTCATGTGAGCATTTTTTTTTTTTTTTTTTTTTTTTTACATGGAAGGGCGCTGCATCAAAATAATCACAAGTTATTATTGACTTGTTAGGTACGACGTTCAGCTCGTGTGACTATTGTTAGCAGCAGCAACAGTGTGGAGAATTCAAATCTTGCACTTCAAACACACCGCCGGCACTGATGTGTACGACTGGTCTCACTATGACAGACATTGATGTATCGTTTTGTTTATGTTTACCTTCTCCTTGACATACTGCACTCCAAACCTATACCGACTTCAAAGCGCGAGCGCGACCTGGTTTTCCAACCAAGCACAAAACTGAGAGAGAGAGAGAGAGAGAGAGAGAGAGCAAAAAAAAAAAAAAAAGGTGTCGTGCACGCGCGCTGCACACAGACGTCCACACACGTGGCTCGTGCTGTTTACATTCCTGCCTCGCGCAACACGAGAGCAATACTGCCAGCAGTTCAAGGTCAAAGGTTATGTTTCCGTCCCGAGGCCCGATGACGTCATGAGGACGGTCATTGGCTCGTCACCTTCGCTGACATTGCTGCTGGTGTTGATGTGCATTGTGCGGCTTCTGCACCCTCCTGGCGCCTCCAAGCTTTCCCACGTGAAACGGAAAAGTGTCGGATGTCCGTTCAAGGGTCCTGACCGTCTGCCGTGGCCGCTTTCAGTGAAAAACCCGCTCTACTCTCCGTGTCGGGGAACGACCTTGAGCCGGCAATGACGGCCAGAGGGAAGGTCTAGGACGTTTGGGTGAACGCTGTGTGTGTGTGTGTGTTGTGTGTGTCAATGACGGGCTGTGTGTGCGTGGTGGAGCTGACTTTGCAAAGAGGAGAGAGAGAGGCCCCCACTGCGTTCCACTCGGCCGCTGAGAAAGGAAGCAGCACACTGCTATAAATATCTGTGAACTGGGATTGTTCGTGCTAGGGGGGAAAAAAAAAGAAGAAAAGGTGAAGCAGGTAAACAAAAAAGAAAAAAACCCAACACCAGCAACACTTGGCTCAGACAGCGAATGTGTGCTCGAAAAGTAGAGAAGCTTCCAGCGCTGGTTGTGTGCGAGTGAGAGGTGTGTAAACACCGTGTTGTTTTCTTCTCACCACCACCACCACAGCTACCCGCCAACGCTGCTACTACCACTACTCCTTCTTCCCCTCACCCCTTCCACCCACCCACCCACCCACCACCACCCTCTTCACCATGTTGTGGGCATATAATAAGACGGCACCACTCGGCACAGCTTCGCCACTGCAACACTCCTCAGTCTTCCTGCCATGGCGTCGGGCTTGCCGCAGCGGTCGTCGTTGTTGTTGTTGTCGTCGTCGTCGTTGTGGTTGTTCTCCGTCTCTTATCCGACAGTAGTAGTGGTGAGCTCTGTTCGCGGTGTGCGCGAGGACTGTGCTGCAGGTAAGCATGTACTTCTGTCCCTGCTCCTGTTCCAAAACGGACTGTGAGAACGAGGAGGATGTGTTGATCTACTTGCCCCGCAACCTGTCGTACGCGGGCGAGAGCTACCTGGATCGCTACAGCGTCAGTTCGGCGTTCGTGCACAACGCCAAGTTAGAGAAACAGTTGTTGCAGGCGGATGTGCAGGAGCAATACCTGAAGGCGGGAGCCGCCGCTTGTGCCGAGGCTGAGAGAGGAGGATTCACAGAGGAGGAGACAGGAGCAGAAGGAGGAGCAGAAGGAGGAGTAGTAGAGAGACCGAGAGAGGAGGAGAAAGAAGAGAAAGAGAGAGCGAGAGAGAAGGAGGAGGAGGACGAAGACGACGTGGAGGGCAGCGACAGCGAGCACCTGCTGGGAGCACGTGCCATGGCGCGCCCCGTCACCTGTTCCGAGGACCCGGCCGTGTTCCGGGGAGGGCCCGACAGCTATGACGTCAGCGGCGACACTGCCCTGGCCCTCCCCTCCCCCACCCCCGTGTCCGCGTCCTCCCCCCTCCTCCCCCACCTGACAGTCACCATCGAGCGCGACAAGAACCCCGAGCGGCAGTCGGGCTTCGAGCGCTACGTTGGGCAGACGGCGGAGTCCCCTGACTCTGACCTGGTGAGCGAGGAGGGCATCTTCGTCAACATGATGGACGACCTGGACGGGCTGGGCGCGGGGCCGGGCGGCAAGTGCACGCTGAGCGAGGCCAGCGACGACACGTACGTGTCGGGGGACTCCATGTACTACAGCCCCGTGGAGGTGGACGACATGGAGGACGAGCACGTGCTGAAGGTGTCGCTTGAGGAGGCCGTGCTGCAGGCTGCCATAGACTTCCAGGCACCTTCCTCATCATCATCCCCCCAGGACCACCACTCTTCCTCCCGCCCCGCGGAGCACGGTGAGGAGGAGAACGGGGTCACCCTCCCCCTCCCCCACGCCAATGACGGGGAGAGCGGGGACGGGGACTGCGCGGCGACACACGCCGAGAGCGGCGAGGGGGGTGGTCAGGCCGGGGATTGTGCAGCAGCGGGACCGGAGTCCGGGGCAGGGAGCGCAGAGGACGCTGTTGTGACGCTCAGTGGGGAGGACGATCAGTCCCGCGCGTCCCCCGAGGCTGTGTTGCGGAACACGGTGACGCCTCTGGAGATCCAGCTGAACGACATGGCCCTGAGCCAGCAGGCAGACGGCGGCGGGGAGCGGCCCGCCCTGACCTCCTCCTACCGAGACCTGCTGTCCCCGGACAGCCCGCTGTACGAGGATCGGGAGTTCAACTTCACCCGCACCGAGCTGCGCAAGTCCACGTCGCTCAAGTCCACCAAGACCCCGCCGGGCACCCCGCGGAGGAAGAAGGTGGTGCGTTTCGCGGACGCCATGGGGCTGGACCTGGAGTCGGTGCGGCACGTGCTCAACCTGGAGTCGCCGCCCAAGATCCCGCCGTCGGCCATGAAGGACCTGCAGGCGGGGCTGAGCGAGGACCGCAAGAACATGGGCTCCCGCTACATCTCCGAGACCTTCACCCAGCCCGGCGCCGACCCGCGCTTCAGGGAGCGGGTTCTGGCCGACAAGGTGGTGCTGGAGAACGCGCTTATCGTCACGGGCGCCATCACGGGCGTGGTGCGCGTGGCCAACCTGTCCTTCCACAAGGCCGTGCGCGTGCGCTTCACCACCAACGGCTGGGCCTCCTTCCACGACATCGCCGCCTCCTACATGGTCAACTCCAACGACGGCCCCACCGACCGCTTCTCCTTCACCCTCGTCCCTCCTCCGGACTTTGTTCCCGGGTCCCGGCTGGAGTGCGCCATCTCCTACTCCAGCAACGGCGCGGAATACTGGGACAACAACTACGGCATGAACTACGTGTTCGAGTGCTATGCCAAGACGGTGCCCACGGAAGCGGAGAACGCCTGGATGCACTTCCTGTGACAGGCCCCTGGGGGGGCTTGCTGGCCGGACTCACCTGTCCACGGAGAGAGGGATGGGGTGGGGTGGGGGGGACGAGAACAGGGAGTGTGCGTGAGGTTTTACTGACTTGTTTGTGCACGAACCGACCGATGGGGTTAGAAAGTTGTGTGCTGTTTGATTCTGTATTACTAAATGAAAAAATGAAAGTGGGGTTGTCCAAGTCACGAACACGTTTACTATGTACTACTACTGCTCCTTCCTGTCTTCGTCATCAGGCTTTTTTTGTTCTGTAGTATTGGAGCGACACATAGGTTTCGTTCGAGAGAGAGAGGGAGGGAGAGAAAAAGAAATCAACTTGTAGTGTTGACATCATATTTCGACGTACCCTTTTTTTTTTTTTTTTTTTTTTTTTTTTTTAGGCGTGTTTCTCAAGAGATCTTGTACTTTAGCTTGTGTTGAAAACTGTTCGCAACGCTTCTATTTTTCGTCTTTCGGGTTGTTTTGTTGGTGTGTTGAGATGAAGCCAGGGAAAAAAAAAAGACGTTTATTATGTGTTGAGGTTATTGGATTCGTGGACTGCCAGACTCAACTCTCTCCCAAGTGTGTCGATTTCTTTCACCAGAGGAGGAGCCGGGGTGTGGTGGTGGTGGTGGTGATTGATGGTGATGGTGGTGGTGCTTCAAGTGGCGCCCGACGAGCGGCTAGGATGTGGCCAGGACGAGGTATGTGGGGGTTTCGGACAGCGGACAGGCTCTCAGTGTGGCTGGAGGTGAGGGGAGAGAGGGGAGAGATGGAGGTGTCCAAGTCTGCTTGGTGGTTCCGGCAGGTCCGTCCCCACTGATCCACGGCGGACGGATTTCCGCATCAGCGTACCAATGGGAATATAGTATGTGGATATCTGTGTGTGTGTGTGTGTGTGTGTGTGTGTGTGTGTCTGTGTTTCTCTCCCCCCACCCCTCTCTCTCTCTCTCTGTGTGAGCGTCTTGTGAGCGTCATTGTTTATGCGTTTGTGTGCGTGCTTGCCTGCGCGCGCGCGCGCGTGTGTATATGTGTGTGTGTGTGTGTGTGTGTGTGTGTGTGTGTGTGTGAGTGAGCGTCTAAGTGTATGTTTGTGAGCGTCTTGTGTGTATGTGTGTGTGTGACTGCGTGTGTGACTGCGTGTGTATGTGACAGTGTGTGTGTGTTACTCTGTGTGTGTGTAGCTAGACATGCCCGAAGGAAATGATTTAAATTAATTTTTTTCCCTGTTTACATTGCACTTCAGATGAGAACAGTTCGTTTTCTTCCTTCTCTCTCTCTCTCTCTCTCTCTCTCTCTCTCTCTCTCTCTCTCTCAACGCTGAATAGTTTATTGCAGTAGAGAACGATAATACAAAGTAAGACATGCAGTTCTGATTCCCCCCCCACCCCCCACCTCTCCTTCTCCCCCCTCTCCGTCATCTCAAAACAACCCACAACGTCGCTTGACCGGGAATAATGAAAGAGAGTCGAACTAAACTGCGTCTTTTTTTTTTACGAATTCCCTCACGAACACAACAGATTCGGTTAGCAGAAACAGCATTCATGAGAGGGGGGTGGGGTGGGGGGGTTGGGGGAAGGAGGAGGGTGGCACGGGGGGGCTCGGGGGGGGGGGGGGGGAGGGAAGCTGCAAAGAGTGTGGATGCCGGGGAGACGGCCGGAGGGAGGAGGAAGGGAAGGAGGTTGTCGCTGACTGAAGCCGACAGGAAATCATTCTTAGAAACGCACACAGGTCGTACACTGCGAGATATTTCGCTATGGTTATATTATTATTATAATTTTTTTTTTTTTTTTTTTTTTTCCCTGCGGAGAGAAACAAAACGAATTTTTATTTTATGAAGCTAGTTTGCATAGCTGTTTTTTGTGGGTTTTTTTTTTTTAACATCCAGCCCTCAGGGACAAAACAACAACAATAACAACAATCAGCAAAGAAGCGAACAAACAATCCCAACCGAAAGAAATATGAAAAAAAACCCAGCTGCATATCTAGGTGAATAACTAACTAAATAAATGAATGAAAAATTAAATATTCTTCTTTCATTCTTTAAAAAAAATATATTTTAACTTTTTTTTTTTAAGGAAACACTATCAGTCGTTTAACATTATCAAAATTTTTTTTTCGATATTCATATG
>NC_134884.1:20752904-20772904 GCF_041734735.1 Babylonia areolata
GAGCAGTGAAGAGTCCTGTCTGTTGTACAGACTTTGGGCTGAGCACTGAGCAGTGAAAAGTCCTCTCTGTTACACAGACCTCACAGACAGAACTTTATGGACCAGCTCATCAAATGTGGAGCGGTAGCCAAGTTGTAATGTCCGCTCAGGAAGCCAGAGAAACAGAGGTTGCAGGATCGAATCCTTAAATCGCCAGAATTTTCTCCCCCTCCACCAGACCTTGAGTGATGGTTTGCAAGCTTGTCATTGGATTAGACGACTAACCGAGGTCCCGCGTGCAGCATGCATTTTGCGTACGTAAAAGAACGCACAGCAACAAAAGGGTTGTCTCTGGGGGAAAAAACAAAACAAAATTGTACACATACACTTGCAGGTAGTTCAAACAAAGTGGGGGAATGGATGGTGATGCATTGTGGCGAAATGTTCTCCTCTTGGAGAGCAGCCCGATTTTCATGCAGAGAAATATGTTGACAATACAATACAATACAACACAACACAATCCAATACAGAAAAGCGAGTATGTTTTCATATTTTCAACGAGAGATTATTTATTTAAATTATGAAGGCAGCTTATGGTTTGCAACTGGGCTTCTTACTGAACACACAAACGGCTGTTTTCACCCACATACATTTGTCCCCAAAACAGCTTGAAACATGTGTTTGATGAATCGATCATTTAACCAGGAAGGTTAACACTTGTTCAGTGTTACGATAGCTGTGGATTTTCGCTGTAAGAAAAAAGAAAAAGAAAAAAAAAGAGCACCTCTGATTATCAATGAGACTCGTAACATTGTCTGAAAACTCCGCTGTTTGCCGACAATTCAGCATCTTGTGACCCTGCACCCAAGAAGAAAAATAGTTCAATTCTCCATGGTCCCTAACTTTGTGGGAACTCTGTATATTGAGGTTTATTCTGTCCTGGTTCGTCCTGTAGCCACAAAAGTCGAGAAAATGAGGCTTGCTTACCGCGTTGTGTGGTGGTTTGGGTTCGTTGTGATGCTGATGGGCTGGCTAACAGTTAAACGCCTTGGGGAGTGTAAAACTACTGAGACTGTGTGCATTGAAGAGGCAGTGTGTGTGTGTGTGTGTGCGCGCGCGCGCACTCGCATGCGTGCAGGCGTGTATGTTTATGTGAGTGTGTCTGTTATCTGTGTGTGTGTGTGTGTGTGTGTACTAGTATAGTGTGCGTGCATGTGTGCGTTTGTCAGCGTGTTATTTGGTGTGGTGTGGATTTACATGCACATGTATGTATCCTTATATATAATTATTATTTTTATTATTACACATAGAGACAAACAGACAGACGGTGATAGAAATGAACTTTGATAGCATTCAAAACTGAAAACTTTAGACGAAAGCATACATGCTCTTTTTTTTTCATACACATGATCCGGCCTTGTCAGTCGTGCAGAGGGAGATTGTGTGTGTGTGTGTGTGTGTGTGTGTGTGTGTGTGTGTGTGTGTGTGTGTGTGTGTGTTACAGAGAGACAGGCAGACAGATAGACAAGCTGAGAAGCACTACACCGATTTTCGACATTGGAATTAGTCCAAGAATATTGCGAGATCGGAAAAGGAAAGAGAAGGAAAGGGAGAGAGAGAGAGAGAGAGAGAGAGGGGGGGGGGGGGAGAGAGAGAGAGAGAGAGAGAGGCAGGCAGACACCGACACGGACGGACAGACAGAAAAATGCACTATTTTGGAGACAAGACTGAGACACGCGCGGACGAGCGCACGCGTACACACACACACACACACACACTGACGCTCAGTCACACACTCACACACCAACACCCACTCACTCAAACACTCTCTTTCACACACACACTGACACTCACTCAAACACACACACCTTCACACACCACACACACACACACACACACACACACACACACACACAGAGAGAGCGAGAGAGAGAGAGAGAACAAGCTTTTTCTTTCAGACAGACCCAAACCAATCAGCACAGACAGAGCAAACACACAACTGGGCAGACAGTCAGTCAGACAGGCAGAAAATCAGGCCATGTTGGATCCTGAAACCCGCTGTGCTATAGATCTATATAAGTGCCGAACTGGACACGGGTCAGAAACTTGACACTGAACGTCGCGATGTGAAGTGGATCGGGACAGACAGCTCAGGCCACGTATACGATACTGTGAAAGGTAGTAAAGGACACTACGAATTTCACAGTCACTCCAGCGGTCCGTCTGTCTGTCTGTCTCTCTCTGTGTACAGCATGTGTTGAGCTGTGCTCTCTCTCTCTCCCTCTCTCTCTCTCCCTCTCTCTCTTTGCCTGTCTTTCCGACTCTCGCTGTGTTGAGTCGTGCTCTGTCTGTCTGTCTGTCTGTCTGTCTCTCTCGCGCGCGCTCAGATTCTCTCGCTTCCTATGCGGATTCGTTGCATGCAGGCCATCATTCCACTCCACATGTCTGTATGCTCTCTGTCTGTCTGTCTGTCTGTCTGCTCTCTCTCTCGCTCTCTCTGTCTGTCTGTCTGTCTGTCTGCTCTCGCTCTCTCGCTCTTCTCGCTCTCTGTCTCTGTCTGTCTGCTCTCTCTGTGTGTGTCTCTGCCTGTCTGTCTGTCTGTCTCTCTCCATGTCTCTGTCTGTCTGTCAGTCTGTCTGTCTGCCCCTCTCTCTCTTCTCTTCTCTTTGCCTGTCTTTCCGACTCTCGCTGTGTTAAGCTGTGCTCCCTCTCTCCCCCCACTCTCTCTCTATCCCCCCATCCCTCTCTCTGTGTTCTGCTGTGTTCAATACAACTCTGTTGCTCCTTTTTACTCCTTGACTGCTGCCGACGTGTGTGTTGGTCAGTCCAAGGACTCGCTGTTGTCCAGAGGAGACAGAAGGGACATGGCAGGACTGATGTCCGTCACTGTTTCTTTACTTGCTGTCAGCTTCACATGCACACAGTCACAATCACTGACACGCACACTAACACACCCTTCCTCTCTCTCTCACTCTCTCTCCCTCGGCTCTCCCTCCCTCTCTCTCTCCCTCTCTCTCGGCTCTCTCTTTCTCTTGCGTTCTTGCAATGTGTTGCTGTGTGCCAGGTCAGCGAGTTCTTTGCTGCTATGCTGCAGTATAGCGAGTTGGGGTGGTGAGAATGGATAGGGGGTGGGTGGGGGGGGGAGAGTAGTTGAATGATCAGAGTGCCACGCAGGCGGCAAGAAGAGGGAAGGAGAGGGGTGTGTGTGTGTGTGTGTGTTATTTTCCGAATGTTCCGTTGGGTGTGTGTGTGTTTGGGGGAGGGGGTATTTTCCGAATGTTCCGTTCTGTCTGTGCCTTTGTAAACAGTATGTTTGGTGGGATGGTGTGTGTGTGTGTGTGTGTGTGTGTGTGTGTGTGTGTGTTTTGGGGGGTGGGGGGGTGGGGCAGTTGTGTGTGTATTTGTCTCTTTGTCTGTCTGTTTTGTTCTTTCTCCGCGTCTGTTTGTCGGTCTGTTTACATCATCGTCTCATTTTGCCCCCCACCCCGTTCCCCCCGCCCGCCTCTCTCTCTCTCTCTCTCTCTCTACCGCCCTTCTCTCTTTCATTGTGTTGTTGTATCAGACGAGTGCCCGGGATTGCATTCTGACACGATCGACCACCATGTCAGGCCAAACTATCACGCACCACTTGGGGGTGGAGGATGGGTGGGGGTGGGGTGGGGATTAGAGTGAGGGGAGGGGGGGGAGAAAGAGATGGAGATGAAAGTGAGGCTGGGAGACGGGCACATATGAAATGCACAGAACTGGCTGTAACGTTGGTTTCCAGACAGATCGAAACTTCGAGCTGGATCGAAAAACTGTCTCAGATGGATGCTTGGAGTACTGGTATAAGGTGTATTATCAAACAAACCTTAAAAAAAAAAAAAATATATATATATATATATTTATTCAGACTTCTTGCTATAGCGCATATTCTTGAAGCTCTATATATATATAAAAAGATTTTATTATTAATTTTTTTACATTATAAAAACCGGTGAGTTATTCCTTGGGAATGAACCCCCTTTTTTTTCTTTGGGGGAGAGGGGGGGGGGCGTTTCAGAGGTTGACTGTGGTCTTCTACAGACTATTCATAGATTCCCTGGGCAGACAGCCCGCAACAGAACGGGTCGTTTCGTGAGGCAGGCTTGGATATTGAATGTTCTTCTCTCAGTGGTTTTCAAAAGATTTGTTGTAGAATCAGTGATCAAGAACATTTGGCAAGTTGCTGGCCTGAATATTTTTGACACAGTGAATGTTCTACAACACCACAATGAATAGGTAAATAGATAAATAAATAGCACAATAACAACAAAACAAAAGTTTGGATAAATTCGATCGCCTCATCAACTTTCATATTTCACACACTGAGACTCTCACACACACACGCGCACGCACGCATGCACGCACACACACACAATTGAATGTGTGACGCCATTCCCGGTTTGAATGCAAAGCCCCTTTTAAACAACTGCTCCTAAACATCTATTAAATCAAGTCTTTGTATCGTTCGCTGCAATATTATATTTGTTATGCTTACACACAAACTTTTATCAGTTAGAAACATATGTAAATATTTCATCTGACGCTACGCTTACGTCATTTTGTCTTTCCGTCACACATAATGCTACAGTTACAGTCCTGTGAATGCTGTTGGAAACTAAAACCATACCATTATAGTGTTTGGATGAGAATAGATCAGGTATTTAGAAGATATAAAGCCGATTTTCAGAGTCGACACTTAACGACCATCAACTCGACAACTAGTGTCGCTGTACGGCATTTGGGTGAGCTGAAAACTGTGTTTCTGACACACTGTATTTAATTAAATATCTCTTTTGTCGGATCAGTAAACTACAAGTATTATATACTGGAAGAACTGTCGCAATTCCATCTTTAAATCAGTACCATTTGTGTTTGCCTACGTTAAACTGATTTAACGCATTTTGTAATTTTCGGCGACAAGCTCGCTAAAACTTACCCTTTTCGGGTGATTTAAATTACGGTTATATAGTCATCTTATTTAATCAGCACTTTATTTTTTACTCATTAGAAAGTAAGTGTTGAGCTGTTTCTTTTGCAACCAATCCGACGTAAATTGGTTCAGGAATCATTAAAAAGTCTATCACTGAACACCTTGTAACAAACACAGATTACTCAAATATTTAGCGCCATCGCCCCGATTTGCTTCGCAGCACACGCGGGCGTCATTGCAGTTCGCTAAACTTGCATAACTAGACACAGCAGGTGATGGCTGGTCACTTTCCACCTAACCAGTCACTGGCTAGAGCCTGCTCTCTCTCTCTCTGCCTTGCTGTGTCGAACACAAGAGTCTGTGTTGCTGCAACGGCCAGCGTTATCACCATATCGCTGCATTGTCGTCTTCCCTCTTCCTCTTCTCTTGTTATCTTCTCATAACTATTGTAAATAAAACAGTAGAAAAACCCTTTTGTGACTGGCCGTCTGTATGTCCCAGGGCCTGCGCGGGGATCTTTTCTATCCTTTAGTACAGTAAATCAGTAATTCTTTTGTACCGTCCCCTTTATATAATAATACCACTCGGGTACACGGCTACATATATCATATATATGCATTTTTCACGTAATAATATATATATACGAACACACACACATATACATATATATTTATACACACATGCGCGCGCACACACACACACACACACACACACACACACAGAGCTCGTGTGCGTTGAGGGTGTTTGCAGAGGATATCAGAAGGGAAAGGGCGGAGGGGAAAGAAGGAAATTCTGTTCTTTTCTACAGTTGGCCCAGGTTTTTGTTTGAGGGACATCCAGTCCAGTTCGAATTGTTTTGAGCGACGGGCGCAAGAACCGAGTGGTTATAGCGTTGGGCTTTCAATCTGAGGGTCCCGGGTTGGTGACGGCGCCTGGTGGGTAAAGGGTGGAGATTTTTACGATCTCACAGGTCAACATATGTGCAGACCTGCTAGTGCCTGAACCCCCTTCGTGTGTATACGCAAGCAGAAGTTCAAATACGCACGTTAAAGATCCTGTAATCCATGTCAGCGTTCGGTGGGTTATGGAAACAAGAACATACCCAGCATGCACACCCCCGAAAACGGAGTATGGCTGCCTACATGGCGGGGTAAAAAAAGGTCATACACGTAACAGCCCACTCGTGTAGATTCGAGTGAACATGGGAGTTGCAGCCCACGAGCGAAGAAGAAGAAGAAGTCACTAACAGGTCTGCAAAGATGTTGGAAGATTTCCACCCTTAACCCACAGCGTGCGCCGGGGATCGAACTCTGGGAAAACTCTGGCGAGAATCCAGCACTTTAACCATTCGACCACCACACCCGTCATCTTGTGTGCA
The DNA here is from genome assembly GCF_041734735.1 of Babylonia areolata. Lineage (NCBI taxonomy): Eukaryota > Metazoa > Mollusca > Gastropoda > Neogastropoda > Buccinidae > Babylonia > Babylonia areolata. Next base: position 20,759,216 of record NC_134884.1, read on the forward strand.
GCATGATACTAAAGCCCCACCCTGTCCCACCCTCCTCCCACCCCGTTATACCCGCTCCCGTTCAGCATTTCCACAATGCTTGGCTGTATGGACCAGAAATGAAGGCATGTTGGCACAAAATGGACACACACACACACACACACACACACACACACACACACACACACACAAACGCGCTCACACACCCGAAATAGCACGCACAAACCCAAACGCTCGCGTGCAGCTGTTATCATTTAATCGATTATTCTTAATTTTTCCTGTCCCACCCGGATTTTTTCTTCTCTCTCTCTCTCTAACTGTTCACGAAACGATAGTTTCATCAACAGTTCACCGATTGTTCCATAACATCTATTTTCGGCCCTCGGATTATGTCGATGTAATACTAATAGCGAGTTATGGAGCAAATCGGCTTTCACACTGCCTTTTTTCTGAAATGAAGCCAAGCCCCCATCCCAGTATTTCAGGACGGACGACAGGGCACGAAGAACGTGTGAACGCTCCAAAGACCACAGCTTCTAACACATTGACCTGTCATACAGGTCGTGAAACTCAACTGTGTCGTAAGCAATGCATGACAGCCACGATGCTTCTATCATTCCACGGTTGTCGGGCGAAGAGGCCGAGTGGTTAAAGCGTTGGACTTTTCTATCTGTGGGTCTGAGTTCGATCCTGATATCGATGACTGGTGGGGTTAAGGATGGAGGTTTTGCCGATTTCCCCGGTCAGATGTGCAAAACCCGCTGGTGTCTTAAGTCCATCCGTGTGTGCATGCTCATGCAGAACATCAAATATGCACGTTAATGATCCTGTGAATTATATCAGTGTCCGGCAGGTTGTGGAAAGAAAAACATACCCAGCACGCACACCCCCGAAATGGGGGAGCATTGCTGCATAATATGTGACGGGCTTTAAAACGACCATGCACGCAAAGGCCAGCCCGTACATGTGCACGAGTGAATGTGAGAGTTGCAGTCCACGAACACAGAAGAACTAAGCCGATGTGACTACAGGTTGTGTCCCTTGTGGACTCGCCGGATATCTCAGAAATGTCAGTAATACATTACCAGTGAATACGGGAGTTGTAACCCACAGAAGGAAAAAAAAAAAAAATCCCCGCAGTTGGTTTTTGGTCAGGAGAGGACGAATTCACGACCCGCACGAAGTTTCGTGCCCACAAGCCTGTGTTAGTTTCATGACGCTAATGATGACAAACGCGGTGTGATCACGGCGACGTAGACGCTTACGGTTACAATATCCTGTTGCTTTTTTTCCTGTGAATTGCCAAATTGCACAGCGACGAAAATGTCACCCAAGTTGATCGTGTTGATCGTCAGCACAGGGCAGAGAGCGCTGTCATACTGCAGGCACATCCGGGTCACTCTGTGTACACCACGCAGCCTCCGTACAGCACGTGCATTAGAACTTGACAGTGCAGAGAGAGAGAGGGGGGGGGGAGCAGAGAGAAAGGAAACGGGGTATTGAGATAAGCACAATCGCAAAACTGCTCAAGAAAGAAAAGCATAATAAAACAATAAAGATGAAAATGGAGAGTGAGCGACCGGAAGAGGAAGGGGGAGAGAGTGAGGGGGTGGGGGGATGTTTAAATAAGGAAAATGGCAAGGATAACAATGCATATTAAGAGAAACAAGTATAAGATACGAAAAATAAGAAAACATATTTCATAAAGAAAGAAGCGAAAGAGCAAAACATTATGAACTTCAGAAGGAAGCTGAAGAAGAAAGCTTTGGATGAAGAAGGAAAACGAAATAGAGCGAAAGAAAAAGAAAGTAAAGGAGTGAAAGTGAAGTAAAAGGGAAATAAAAGGAAAGAAACGTTCCAGTGGGAACAGAAGATGGTTCATTTTGCACTTGGTTTTGTGTGCCTCAGTGGACATAGAAATGTTCTTTCTCTTATTGAAAGAAAATCACTGCCTGTGTGTGTGTGTGTGTGTGTGTGTGTGTGTGTACTATTTTTTTTTTTTTTTTTCAGTCGGCAAGATCAATAACAGAAAGTCAGCTCAGACTTGTGACAGGCAGAGTTATCGGCCACAAATCTTTGCGCTAGTTGTTCCCCCTTTCTGTCTGTCTGCCCACACCAATCCGTACACCTCCTACCCCCACTCACCCCCTCCTCCCATCCCTCCCATCCCCCCACCCCCTTCACAATCTCCCTCCCTCATCTCTCGTCATAATAATATTTCCATGTCTGGTTTCTGACATGTAAGAGGTCGCCTATTAAAAAAAAAAGAAAGAAATAAAGAAAGAAGTAAGGTAAAATGATAAGCATATTCAAGCTTTTTCACGAATTCACAAATAGATGGTTACATCTTCGTCTCCTCCTCGCTTCCTCCGTTCCTTCTTCTTCTTCTTCCTTCTTCTTCTACAAGGCCTGACTAAGCGCGTTGGGTTACGCTGCTGGTCAGGCATCTGCTTGGCAGATGTGGTGTAGCGTATATGGATTTGACCGAACCTAGTGACGCCTCCTTGAGCTACTGATACTGATACTTCTACAACAACAACAACTACTACTACTACTTAACTGTGAAGTCTCTCTAGGGCACCGCACAGAACTCTTCATCAGAATTCTCCAGATCTGTCGGTTCTGTGAATGTCGGTAAGTAGGCACGGATGAATAAACCAATAAGTGAGCGAATACACAAACCTGAATAAATGAACACCAAAACCTACCAGGCCTGTCGGCCACTTTGTCCGATACGGCAACAAAACAGCTGCTGTCGGCCTCAGCGGTCAATCGGTTCTTTTGATTGCTCAGAATGTCAACGCACCGCTAATGGCCTGTTTTGCATTCGTCCTGGATTGTCGCGGAGTTCGGGGATCGCTCAGTAGCTAGCTACGCCGATGAATATGTGGATGGCAGAGTTCATTTCGGTTTGCCGCTGTGGTTTGTTTAGTCTGTGTGTGAATTTATTTATACTGTAAAATGTGCTTGTTTTTGCTTAAATTCGTTTATTTTACTCACTCGTCGTTTGATTTTCTTATACAGATAAATGAATACGAACATTTCAAATCACAATAAATATTGATATTTCTAATAAATAAATACTAACATTTCAAATCACAGTAAATATTGATATTTCTAATCGAATACATTGGAAAAATAAAAAATAAAAATAAAAAAAGCCACTGGCCAAAACATCATACGAGTTCTTGTTGTTTATAGTCCAGCCGACCACACAGGGCCCGTATCAGGACTGTTATACGAGTTAACAGTGACAGTAGTTCAGCACGCGGGTATAAGCACCACCAGTTTTGTGCCAATGGACGATTCATTGAGCATCAAGGAGAGAGAACACTTCTGTCGAATGAAAACACCTCCGCGAACTTTGCCGTGTTTATAATTTCCTTTGCTGCTGTGTGTTCGTTAACGTGCTCAAAGCATGTGCTATACTTATATGGGGGCAAACATGATCATGTTTTTCGTTCAAGGTGAGAAGAGGTGGGGTGGGGGTAGGGTGGATAGTGAAGAAGGTGGGGATGATGAGGAGGGGGGTAGGGGAGTGGTGGTGATTGGGGGCAGAACAGAAAAAAAACCTCGTGTTCTCTTTGAGACTAACGTTATTGGGCCTTGTGAAAGTTTTAGATTGTGTGTGTGTGTGTGTGTGTGTGTGTGTGTGTTTGCACACGCGTGTGTACGTGCGCGCGCGCGTGTGCATGGTGGCGTGTTTCGCGCGTGGAGGCATGTGTGTAATGTATGCGGGTTTTTTTTGTTTTTTTTATTGTTTTTTTTTAAAATATAAATGCTTGCTGGCGTTGCACACACACACACACACACACACACACACACACACATATATATATATATATATATATATATATATATATATATATATATATGCATGCTTGCATACATGTTCAACAGAACATGGGAATCTTCGCGGGTGGGAGTCAACATGTACAGATCGATGATGATCTGTTTTAAACAAACTATATTCATCCACAGAAACACCAAAGCAGCTAGCTGTATGACAGATAAGTCAGAAACACCAAAGCAGCTAGCTGTATGACAGATAAGTCAGAAACACCAAAGCAGCTAGCTGTATGACAGATAAGTCAGAAACACCAAAGCAGCTAGCTGTATGACAGATAAGTCAGAAACACCAAAGCAGCTAGCTGTGATAAGTCAGAAACACCAAAGCAGCTAGCTGTGTGACAGATAAGTCGATGATGATATCTCAGTAATTTTTGTGTGTGTGCTGAGTCTGCTTTTCTAACTTTCTTGATTCCACGATCACGATTTACATTTTTATAAATGCAAAAACAAAAGTAAATCTTTTTACATTATCCGCACACTCTGTAGCAAAGTCACGAGCAGAACATAATTATCCTATGTGAATAAACGCCAAGTTTAGAAACAGTTTACCCATAATCGCTGCGGAGGGTAGGCCTTCACTGCTGTTAAAGGCGTGTGATTTGATCTCCCGTTCAGTGTTCACAATGGCTGTATAGCTGTGAACGGGAATTGCGTGTTTCCTGTTAGAGAAGAGACGGATGTAGCTGTGTAAAGATAGATGGATATGGAGGCAATGACCTTTCACATCAAAGCGAATACCTACAGTTTTTCATAGACTTTTTTTTTTCTCGACAGTCATCTTTTTTTTTTTTTTATTCTACCGCTGTAGGTTGACCACAGGTTACAAACAAAAATAGCATCTTACCTCAACAGAAATAAGCATTTGTGTGTGTGTGTGTGTGTGTGTGTGTGTGTGTGTGTGATATCGAATGCTACTGTCCGCCTCCGCTATCCCAATGTCGTCCCTCCACCCTCTCACCACCCCGCGCGCCCCCTCCCCACTCATTCCTCCTTCCCCCATACCCCCCCCGCCCCCCGCCCTCCCCCCCCCCCCCACACCATCCTCAAAGGCAATCAGATCAATTGCTAAAGGCCACCGCTGACTTTCAGCCATCGTGGCTTCTGTAGCAGGCAGCAGGATGGAGTTTCAGCATTAGAGGTGTGTGTAAGGAAGCTGAATCCGTGAACCAAACAAACAAGTAAACCAAACAAGAAGAAGAAGGAGGAGAGAGAGAGAGAGAGGGAGAGAGAGAAGTGTGGCTGAGGTGTGTGGGAGAGCTGTGGGGAACGACTTGCATCCGAGCTGGAATGAAAACTGAGCGACAACGACAATCTTCTTCATTTTTTCTTCTTCATTTTTTAATGAAAGGAGAGAGAGAGAGAGAGAGAGAGAGAGAGAGAGAATTAATGAACGAATTTTATTTCTGAGGGTAATAGAATATGCATCAATGATTTTTTTTTCATCCAGCCTTCAACTGGGGGAAAATGTAAACAAATCAACTGCAAATAACATCACAGAAAATCAAACAAGAAAGGGAAAAATATCATAGCATGATATTCATAACAAATCATGGAAAGGACTACATGAAAATTGTACACACAAACGCAAGCATACTATTGAGAGAGAGAGAGAGAGAGAGGGAGAGAAAGAGAGAGAAAAAGAGAGAGAGAGAGGGAGAGAGAAAGAGAGGGAGAGAGAAAAAAGAGAGGGAGAGAGAAAGAGAGAGAGGGAGAGAGAAAGAGAGAAAAAGAGAGAGAAAGAGAGAGAGGGAGAGATGAACGCAAAATTAATCTAGGGTGTGTTTTTTTTAATGATGAAAGCTGTGTTTTGTTTTCCTTACATTGCTGGTATGTTGTGCCTTGGGTGTTTTAAAGAGCAGTGTTTGACGTGTGGTGCTGACTGATTGTTTACATCCTTCGGTTCCATCACATTTCGATCAAGTTCCGAAGTGAGATGTCACTTGTTGCGATTATTTTCTTTCCCGAGATTGTTGAGAATCCGTCGTCTTTCTTCCCCCCCCCCCCCCCCCCCTCCCCCCTCTGTCTTCATCTCCCTGTCTTTCCATCAATATCTCTGTCTCTCTCTCTCTCTCTCTCTCTCTCTCTCTCTCTCTCTCTCTGTCTCCTCCTGTATCGAGGGCAAGATGGTGGAAAAGTTTCTTCTGTCACCCACAAACAACAGCATTAATTCATTCGTTCATTCAGTGATGGCGCGTGGTGGACTAAGGTTAGCGATTTTCTTCCTAACCCCCTGCTCAACAGATGTGCATATATGCTGGTGCCTGAACCACCTTCGTGTGCATACGCCTGCAGAAGATGAATTAATGCGCATGTTAAAGATCCCGTGATCCATGTCAGCGTTCACAAAAACATAATGCCCCGCATGCAAATCCCCGAAAACGGAGTATGGCTGCTACAAGTCGGACTAAAATCTCGTGCACGTGGAGTGAACGTACGAGTTGCAGCCCACAAACGCTGTGAAGGAGAAGAAAAGGAAGAAGAAGAAGAAGCCACTAAAACACCGTGCGTCCTTTTGGATCATTCTTTCCACTGCCTGTGGATGTCCTTGACCGTTCTCGCTGGAGGATGCTGTGCTCTAGTGGCATATAAAGACGTTTGAAAACAAGAGAACGCTGGCCATTAAGGAGAAGCGTGAGCGAAGGAAGCAGGGCTCAACTTCTGGAGATGTTTTCCCTTGCAACACCTGTGGGAAGTGCTGCGCATCCAGAATCGGCCTCTTCTCCCATATGAGGACACACACCGACAGATAAGCCTGCCTGCCTGCCTACTCATCCGTCGGTCCGACGGGAGACTTCATCCACTGCCTGTTGATTCCGACTGTATTAATGACATTGAAACACTTAGCAGCTGTTCAGTGTATGTGGACACGATGGATTTATGTTACTGAACACAGTCGTGTCTTTTAGTCCAGGCTTCACAAAACGTGGAGTGGTGGCCTTGTGGTAACGCATAGGAAGTGAGAGAATCAGAGCGTGCAGGATCGAATCCCAGTTGCTTTAATTTTCTCCTCCTCCTCCTCCACTAGACTTTGAGTGGTGGTCTGGATGCTAGTCATTCGGATGAGACAATAAAAAGGGGTACCGTGTGTTGCATGCACCTGGTGCACGTGTCAGAACCCATGACAACGAGGGAGTGTATGTGTTTGTGTGTGATTGAAGCATGACCGAATGACACAGGAAATGAATGACGAGCGCCCATTGGCAGCTGTCAGTCAGCTCTGTCCAGGTAGGCAGACAGGTGTGCAGAATAACGACTCTGTAAAGCGCGTAGAGCTTGCTTGGCCTCTGACCGAGGATAGGTGTTGTCTAAGTACCCATATATCAATACCAAAAAGTTAAGGACCTCTGTTCCATACGCACTGTATGACTGTAAAAATCATCCAGATATCAATAACCAAAGGTTCAGGACCTATTTTCCATACAAACTGTGTTACTGTAAAAGTATCCATATATTTATAGCAATAAAAACAAGTTGAAGACCTCTTTTCCATACGAACTGTTCGTTCGTTTATTTGTTTATAGTCTGTTCATCTAAGGTGATGATATTAGACTGATCCATACGAAGTGTATTACTATGAAAGTCCCCATATATCAATGATAAAAATGACCTCTTTTCGACATGAACAGTATTACTGAAATATATCATGATATCAATAACTTAAAGGACCTCTTTTCAACGAACTGTATTACTGTAAAAGTCCCCCCCCCCCCCCCCCCACCCCCTCCCACAGACACACATATATACCGTATTACTGTAAAACCCTCCATATATCAGTAACAAAAAGGACCTGTTTTCCACAAGAACCGTATTACAGTAAAACCCTCCATATATCAATAACAAAAAGGACCTGTTTTCCACAAGAACTGTATTACTGTAAAATTCTCCATATGTCAATAACAAAAAGGACCTGTTTTCCACAAGAACCGTATTACTGTAAAACCCTCCATATATCAATAACAAAAAGGACCTGTTTTCCACAAGAACCGTATTACTGTAAAACCCTCCATATATATCAGTAACAAGTTGACGACTTCCTTTCCAAACCAACATCACACATTCACCCCCGCCGCAACCACCCAAAGCACGTAGCAGTACGTACACACTGTGTACGCAAACCGACTGAAGTGGAAAAAAAAAAAGATTGTGGCGTATGTGTTAATTATAGAAGTGTGTAGCGGTCGGATGAAGTCGTGTGTGACTGTCAACGAGTCTAAGGACCCGCGCGATCGGCTGGGCTCTGTACTGGGGTTGTTGACAGGAATGGACGTTAGGGTAACTGGGTGTGAATGTATTCATAGGTCAGCCACTGAGTCAGCAGGTTTGTAGCGTGACCCGCGTCAGTCTTCGCTTGTGAGGAGCAGCCTGACACTAATGACGGGCACAGTTAGTGCTGTGGTGTTGATGGCATGACGAGGGCTAGCAGAACTGACACATTCTGGGGGTGGGGGGTGGGGGGGGGGACAACAGCAAAACAACATGACATACAATTTTTCTTTCGTCTGCGTGTCTATCCTCTATGAATAGATAGACAGATAGATAGTTAGATAGACAGATAGAGACAGACAGAGAGATAGCTAGATAGATAGACAGAGACAGACAGATAGATAGACAGACAGACAGAGAGACAGAGACGGACAGATAGATAGGTAGGTAGTTAGATAGATAGATAGATAGAGACAGACAGATGGATAGATAGACAGATAAAGAGATAGATAGACAGAGACAGACAGACAGACAGATAGATAGACAGACAGATAGATAGACAGATAGATAGATTTTTAAAAATAATTCCGAGGGCCTGACCAGCGCGTGGTGTCTATATACAGATGCGCAGGTTATGCATCTGCCTCCTTGAAGCAGATGTGGTGTAGCGTGTATGGGTCCGTCCGCACGATCTGGCGCCGTCTTGGAGCTGAAACTGTTGTGTGTGGCGTGTTACAGACCACGGGGACAATGTTTTGATTCACTGAGTTGGTATTGGTGTTGTCGTTTGTTTTCTCCTGTGGTTGTCGCTGTCGCTGTGTGTGTACAGGTGTGGTAAATGAAGGGACAGCAAACGGAACTGGAGCCAGTTGCATTGCTCGTACGGAAGAGTCTGGTATGGTCGTAACCCGCTACTAACTGCGTGTAGTATAGAACTGACCAGTGGCGTAGCTCGGTCACGTGTAACTGTCAAAAAGTTAGAACCAAGCAATGCAACTGGCAACTGGGATCTTCATATATCGTAAAGGGGGGTTTCTGTGTCGTTGTTTTTTCTATTCACCTGCATGTCGGCATAATTATGGCAAATGCTAAGCAGCAGTGGCTTGAATTTGCATGCTTTTGTCCCACTAAAAGTAACAATACTTGATAACAACATTAAAAACAACAACAAGGAGAATAACGATAAGAAGAAGAACAATACGAAGAAAAATCGGAAGTGTGCTTACATGTTGCTGAATCGTATGCAGTGACCAATCAAAGAGCTTCCACATCAGTCATCTGCACGCATGCATAGCTCCTGTTGTGAAGGATGAAAGACAGAACTATAAATACACGTGAATAAATGCGGACCGGAAAGAGGGGGAGAGAAGAGGGGGGCGAGGGGGGGGGGTGGCTGCTTTTGGAAAGAGGTACTTGTTTGTTGTTGGATGTACTGACTGTGCACGGTATTTGCAAAATAGCTTCTTTTTGAACAAGTAGTGCTGAGGATTAACCACACGTGTTGTGTACAAATCAAGCCACGCATCTTATTTTACTTGCCCAGCTTGGCACAGGGCTGAATTGCAAGCGCGAATGATCAGCACAACAGCATGTTTTGAACACGAATTTGAAATTCTGCTTTCGCGATGTTTACAACATCTTCTTTTGTTTACGGTTGTTGTTGCTCTGTAATGGTTAATTCCTATATACTAATCAATTTAATAAGCTGTTGGTGTTTTGGAACATGAATACATGATAAGATAATTTGTAATCACGGTGATCACCACTACTGATTTGTTATGTCCACTTGGGAACAGAGGAGGAAGGTGGCAGAATGGTTAAGACGCTCAGCTGCCAATACAGAGAGTCCGTGAGGGTGTGGGTTCGAATCCCGCTCTCGCCCTTTCTCCTAAGTTTGACTGGAAAATCAAACTGAGCGTCTAGTCTTTCGGATGAGACGATAAACCGAGGTCCCGTGTGCAGCACGCACTTGGCGCACTGAAAAAGAACCCATGGCAACGAGAGTGTTGTCCTCTGGCGAAATTACGTAAAATGAAATCCACTTTCATAGGTACGCAAATATGTAAGCATGCACTCAAGGCCTGACTAAGCGCGTTGGGTTATGCTGCTGGTCAGGCATCTGCTCAACAGATGTGGTGTAGCGTGTATGGATTTGTCCGAACGCAGTGACGCCTCCTTGAGAAAGTGAAACTGAAACTGAAACTGGGAACAGATAAATGATAATGCGTGTATTGATTATTTTAAACTGACTGTTCTGTCTGTCTTGTGAAGGTCATTTTCTGTCATTTAGTTTATCCCAGCTTGCGCTTTTTCACCAGTCATTTTTCAGCTGGCCCGGACGCCCCAAGATAAAATGAAAATAAAGGAATAAACAAGATTAAGGTCGAAAATGTTTGCGAACATGCTCCAACAATTCTAGATTTTCAGCTATACTTTAAATATGAAAATAATGGTGTCTGCTGGACCTTTTAAAAAGAAGTTAAAACTAATGAAAGGTGGTGTGAAATCAACAGTGCCTTGGATTTTGCACCATCTTTTATCATTTCGATACTTTAAGGACTTGCAGTTCATCAATGGTAATCCATCCCAATGGTTTACTGTTCTTCATTGGCAATAAACGGAACGTTTCAGCACAGGTCAGTGAATAACGATAGGCTGGTGCCATAGCCATGGTGGTCGGCAAGGCTGAAAGCAGCAATGATGATAAATAACTATGATGGTGGATGTCATGACGACCTGACCCTGTGCAGACTGCTGTAGGGTTGGGTCAGCGGGGAAACGGTGTGACTGGGTGTGACTGGGTGTGGCTGTGGAGAGAAGGGATCGTCCTTGGGGATTGGGAGCTAGCCCATAGATTTGGAACAGTAAAAATTGATCAAACAACATATGCTCACTCGCGTGCACACACACACACACACACACACACACACACACACACACACACACACACACACACACACACACACACACACTTACGGAGGCGCTGAGGTGAATTTTACCGTAAGTATGTAAGCATAAGTTTGTGTTTTGTTGTGTTTTTGATGATGTTGTTTCCATCAGACCCCATAAAGCTGGAATTCAAAGAATGAGAAATGATTCTAGTGTATAAACACAACTGACAGATTACAGGCATTAAGTTCTATGGACACACTTGATAGCCAAGAAGAACGAGATGACATCGTTGGTGCTGTGTAGTCGAAAACAGCAGGAGGAACAGTGTATTGTTGTTGTGAAACCAAGAACTTCCCGACTAACAATGTGTTGCTGTTTCAAGGAAAACGTATTACATTTACAGTTGGCTTCCTTCAAGGAGATAAAGCAGACAAGAGCAGAAAACAGGAACAGGAACTCTCGTAAGTTGTTGTTTTTTTGTTTTTGTTTTTTTTTGTTGTTGTTTTTTTTAGTCCGCCGGAAAAGCCGAATCCGTAACGGTTGTTTGCGACGGGCATATTGCTCTTTCAATTTAAGCGGAAATGCGTTGAGTGAACAGTGATGTCAGAAAGAAGGAACGAAAGGATTACGAAACAAATATATTTATCACATATAAATTTATGTTCTATCTCTATTTTTTGTTTAAATACAATCAATACATAATGAAATAAGAAATTCGTCTGATTGTATAGGTGAATCGGTAAAACTCAAACATACCATGACCACACAGCATGCCGCAGAACTCTGTCTCTGTTTATGGATGATTGAAGTCACATCTCCTTCCCATGTTCGTGCTTATCGTTTTGGATTGCTCGGGACTTTTGTCCGTTCTGTATTCATCGTGATAATGCACAGAGAGACAGAGACAGACAGAAACACAAACATAGAGGCAGACAGACAAGACCGAGAGAAATGAGGGAGGGGGCTGAGATAAATGAATTCATGCAGATTTCATTCCGCTAACAGGGGAGGAAGGAAAGGAGGGAGGGGAAGCAGGCTGGGGCGGGGGGGTCTGGGGATTACTGCAGTCGTCTGGTCACGTGACAAGGAAGAGAAATTCGAATCACGTCAGGATGGTCATTACAGAGGATTCTGTGGATTCCCCACGGCTGACGTCATTACAGGGTCAAAGTCCGCGTAACTGCTGTCATTAAAGGGTTGATGTTCCTGTGATTGCTGTCATTAAAGGGTTGATATTCCCGTGATTGCTGTCATTAAAGGGTTGATATTCCCGTGATTGCTGTCATTAAAGGGTTGATGTTCCTGTGATTGCTGTCATTAAAGGGTTGATATTCCTGTGATTGCTGTCATTAACGGGTTGATATTCCTGTGATTGCTGTCATTAAAGGGTTGATATTCCTGTGATTGCTGTCATTAACGGGTTGGTATTCCTGTGATTGCTGTCATTAAAGGGTTGGTATTCCTGTGATTGCTGTCATTAACGGGTTGATGTTCCTGTGATTGCCGTCATTAAAGGGTTGATATTCCTGTGATTGCTGTCATTAACGGGTTGATATTCCTGTGACTGCTGTCATTAAAGGGTTGATATTCCTGTGATTGCTGTCATTAAAGGGTTGATATTCCTGTGATTGCTGTCATTAACGGGTTGGTATTCCTGTGATTGCTGTCATTAAAGGGTTGATATTCCTGTGACTGCTATCATTAAAGGGTTGATATTCCTGTGATTGCTATCATTAACGGGTTGATATTCCTGTGATTGCTGTCATTAACGGGTTGGTATTCCTGTGATTGCTGTCATTAAAGGGTTGATATTCCTGTGATTGCTGTCATTAAAGGGTTGATATTCCTGTGATTGCTATTATTAAAGGGTTGATATTCCTGTGATTGCTGTCATTAACGGGTTGGTATTCCTGTGATTGCTGTCATTAAAGGGTTGATATTCCTGTGATTGCTGTCATTAAAGGGTTGATATTCCTGTGATTGCTGTCATTAAAGGGTTGATGTTCCTGTGACTGCTGTCATTAAAGGGTTGGTATTCCTGTGATTGCTGTCATTAACGGGTTGATATTCCTGTGATTGCTGTCATTAACGGGTTGGTATTCCTGTGATTGCTATCATTAAAGGGTTGGTATTCCTGTGATTGCTGTCATTAACGGGTTGATGTTCCTGTGATTGCTGTCATTAAAGGGTTGATATTCCTGTGATTGCTGTCATTAAAGGGTTGATGTTCCTGTGACTGCTGTCATTAAAGGGTTGATGTTCCTGTGATTGCTGTCATTAAAGGGTTGATATTCCTGTGATTGCTGTCATTAAAGGGTTGATATTCCTGTGATTGCTATCATTAAAGGGTTGATATTCCTGTGATTGCTGTCATTAACGGGTTGATATTCCTGTGATTGCTGTCATTAAAGGGTATTCCTGTGATTGCTATCATTAAAGGGTTGGTATTCCTGTGATCGCTATCATTAAAGGGTTGCTATTCCTGTGACTGCTGTCATTAAAGGGTTGGTATTCCTGTGATTGCTGTCATTAACGGGTTGATATTCCTGTGATTGCTATTATTAAAGGGTTGATATTCCTGTGATTGCTGTCATTAACGGGTTGGTATTCCTGTGATTGCTATCATTAAAGGGTTGGTATTCCTGTGATTGCTATCATTAAAGGGTTGATATTCCTGTGATTGCTATCATTAAAGGGTTGATATTCCTGTGATTGCTATCATTAACGGGTTGATATTCCTGTGATTGCTGTCATTAACGGATT
>NC_134884.1:20777904-20800404 GCF_041734735.1 Babylonia areolata
ACGTGCGCTAAGTGCATGCTGCACATGGGACCTCGGTTTATCGTCTCATCCGAATGACTAGCGTCCAGACCACCACTCAAGGTCTAGTGGAGGGGGAGAAAATATCGGCGGCTGAGCCGTGATTCGAACCAGCGCGCTCAGATTCTCTCGCTTCCTAGGCGGACGCGTTACCTCTAGGCCATCACTCCACCAGGAAATGTCTGCATGTTGACTGGTGAAATAATTTTTGCTCAGCACCATTGCTGTTGAAAATTCGTGTCTCCCGCCTCCCACATGGGAAAAAGGTTTTGCTTGGCAAGTTTGTGATGAAGCAACAACAACAACAACAAAAAATCCAGAAAATGAGATTGCAAATTCAACAAAACTAAAACAGGAAAACAACGAAGTTTCAATTTAAAAACAAAAACAAAAACAAAACGGCTTTCTTTTACTCATCTTTCAAATAGTACATTACCTCATAATTATGTAATGTGCAAATAAGTAAAGTTTTCTTTTAACAGAAACATTTCTTGACATAAATCTGTAGCCCCGTTCACGTGTATATTAATGTGACATGATTCATAGGCTTTTCTAGATACTCTTTGTTGCGTCTCAAGTCAAGCAGAAATGCAAACTAATTCGAAGTGACAGGTAGGCTTTCGGAAGCGCGAATGGAATGGCCTGTCGTTCGGTTGAAAATGGGGAATGGAAAGCTTTGTGGAAAGTGACTGACGACCCGATGATAACTATCTGTCCTCAATACCAGATAGAGGATTCCTCTGGCAGGGGCGCCAAAAGATGCAGCGCTAACACCCCGCCCCCTTCTTACCCCCTCACCCCTTCCCCCCTCCCATCCCCACCACCAGTTCTCTGTCACGTTGGGGTGAGTGAAGCGACCTGTGTTTTGGTTTTCGCCCTATTATGTCCAGTTTCATTGTTGCTTTTTTTTTTCTTTCTTTTTTGTCGTTGTTGCTGTTTTAGTGTTTTAGGTTTCGTTGTGAATATATTCTGTTATTGGAGGGAGTTGAAACACCTCTGTGTGTATGTATGTCTCTCACTACCCCTGTCCGACCGTCCGCCCAACCCCCATCTCTCTCTCTCTCTCTCTCCCTCCCTCTCACTCTCAGCTCCTGTCCCACCTTGGCGTTGTCACTCCTGCCCAATCCTTCCCGCCCCGAACAACAAACCAGGCTTTAGTCTCGACGTTCTGATAAACAGCGCCGCTACGCGCATCACTGACCCAGTTCTCTGACAGCTTATACGTCACTGAAGGGGGTCGGGGTAGGGTGGTGGTGTCGGGGTGGGGGTGGGGGGTGTGCATACGTGCACGTGCAACATGTAGGCCTGGTCGACACCCGTGCGCGTGCTGGGCGCGTGAGTGCGTGCTGCTGCTTGAGTGTTGTTGGTTGTTGAGCTTCTTCTGTTGTGAGATGAAGGTTGTGATGGGGGATGGAAGAGAGAGAGAGAGAGGGGGAGGGGGTAGTAGAGGTGGCAGGGGGTGGGAGTGGGGGCTTACTGCTAATATATTTTTTTTCTACCCGGAACATTACTGGAAATTTTGTGCAGTTGTGTAAGCAGTAGTAGTGTTCACTTTCACGTGTGTGTGTGTGTGTGTGTGTGTGTGTGTGTGCGTGCCGTTCAGAGCTGGAACATGGCAGCTGGCACAGTCACTACCTTTATCTCTTGCTTTCATCTTTAGTCACTTTAGATAGAGAACTCTGACAGTGCTGATTTTCCATTAGCTTGAGAATAAATTACTTGCTCTTTGTTGATACATTTTTTCTTTCTTTCTTTCTTTTCCTTTTAACACATCAGCTCCCTCATGTCGGGCTGTTTTCACGGTGCTAGTTTTTTTTTTCTTCTTCTACTTCTTGCACTTGTTTCCAGTTATAGTTTTAGCTTCAGTGTTTTGGTTTTCTTTCGATATCTGCTCCCCCCCCCCCCAACATCCCCCTCCCCCCCCTTCCCCCCCCCCTCCTCTCCGCCTCGCACCCTTCCCCCTGCCCCTCTCCAGTACCCACCACCATCCCCGGTATCTGCTTCCATTGCATCTTTCGGTCTCGTCAACACAACCTCCCCCCCCCCCAGTCCCCCCACTTCTTTTGGATGCATGGTTAATCATACAAGAAACAGCATTCTTCACAACGCAGCGTGGTGTAAGTATCAAAATAAGAACATGATAATTACCCCCCCCCCCCCTCCCCCATCCCCTCGCGCGTGCGTTGATGTGATGGCGAAAAAAAAAAAGGATGTTTAAGTTTCGTTTTGTTTTCTTAATAAACTAACTGCCTTGTCCGTGACAGTTCTGACTGGTCTCTCTCTCTCTCTCTCTCTCTCTCACACACACACACACACACACACACACACCCGCACCCGCACCCCCACCACCCCCCACCCCCACTCACCTCCAAATCCTTTTTAGCGAGTTGATTAAAAACAACAACAAAACAACAGGAGTGTAGAGATTATATAAAATGTCCCCAGGCTGAACATAATTAATTAATTAATTAATTAATATTTCGTACGTAAAAGTCAACACACTTCTCGGGTCAAATCAAATGGTTGATCAGTGATGCAGCAGAGAAGGTGAAGAGATTTGTTGAGAACAGATCTGTGCTGAAAATTTGTGTCGTTGAAAGTGTTGACACTCGGGGACAGCTCCACTGCATATGGCTGTCTGTAGGTGTCAGATTTAAACATATTTTCCGTTCGTTATGTCAAGACCTTTTTCGCTTTGTGTAGAGGAAGCATCCATTATGTTTTGAATTAGTGTTGATGGATTTTCTGCTCATGAAAGTGGGTGTTTAACCCTTTCACCGCCAAGCTCGCATTTATGCACAGGCGAAGTAGAGGAACCATGTCACTGAAAGGTGACCATATCATTGGTCTGTTATCCATGAACCTACTGCTCTTAATGTTCGGTGGAAGGATAGGCCATATTTTCTATACATCACAGGGGGAATCCCCAGCTATTCTTAGACACTGTCTTTTCGGTGTTTATAGCACAAGGGAATTTTGTACTCTAAATTGACTGGCGGTGAAAGGGTTCAGTCAGTGTTGATATTATATTTCTTCATTTTCTTGATAATTTAGCGACTGTTTCCCGTGTGTTTGTGTGGGTGTGTGTGTGTGAGAGAGAGAGAGAGAGAGAGAGAGAGAGAGAGAGAGAGAGCGTTCTGCCCATAAAAGTGAGCGTTTCATTTCTTCGTTACGTTCATATTTTAAACCGCCTCCCCTGTTACACTTATTACTGCTCTCCTCACCTCCACCCTGCCCACACACCATTGACCCCCCCCCCCCCCACCCCCACCCCCACCCCACCTTGTGTGTTAACTGATTGCCATGTCCACAAGAATTGTTACATATTATTTTTCTTAATGATTACACCGTCTTCTGTGCTGCGGTTTGTTCGTTTTTAGTCCTGTCAGCCACTCCACACCCATCCCGACCACCATCCGTGTGTGCCAGTGTTCTGTCAATACAATTGGATACACATGTCTTGTATTTTCTGTATCATTTTTGTTGTTGTTGACAATCTCGTAGTCTAACGTAAACGACAATATACTTTCTATAATTTTTTTTTTTTTTTTTCCTTTTCAGCCACCTTCCCTGTAATGTAAGCAACCTGTGTACTGTGGAGTGATGGCCTGGAGGTAACGCGTCCGCGTAGGAAGCGAGAGAATCTGAGCGCGCTGGTTCGAATCACGGCTCAGCCGCCGATATTTTCTCCCCATCCACTAGGACCTTGAGTGGTGGTCTGGACACTAGTCATTCGGTTGAGACGATAAACGGAGGTCCCGTGTGCAGCATGCACTTAGCGCACGTAAAAGAACCTACGGCAACAAAAGGGTTGTTCCTGGCAAAATTCCGTAGAAAAATCCACTTCGATAGGAAAAAAACACAAATAAAACTGCACACAGGAAAAATACAAAAAAGGAAAGAAAGAAAAAAAAAGGTGGCGCTGTAGTGTAGCGACGCGCTCTCCCTGGGGAGAGCAGCCCGAATTTCACACAGAGAAATCTGTTGTGATAAAAAGAAATACAAATACAAATAATTGATGAGCCCTCTTCTGTATCATGTAACCGACTTGTCTACAATGTAGCACCTTCTCTATTATTTAGCCACCTTCTTTATAATGTAACCAACTCGTTTACAATGTAGCACCTACTACAGATAGTATGATTTAGCCACCTTCTTTATATTGTAACCCACCTGTCTACGATGTAGTACCAACTATATATGATTTAGCCACCTTCTTTATAATGTAACCGACTTGTCTACGATTTAGCACCAACTATATGATTTAGCCACCTTCTTTATAATGTAACCGACTTGTCTACGATTTAGCACCAACTAGATGATTTAGCCACCTTCTTTATAATGTAACTGACCTGTCTACGATGTAGCACCTACTATATATGATTTAGCCACCTTCTTTATAATGTAACTGACCTGTCTACGATGTAGCACCACTATATATGATTTAGCCACCTTCTTTATAATGTAACTGACTTGTCTACGATGTAGCACCACTATATATGATTTAGCCACCTTCTTTATAATGTAACCGACTTGTCTACGACTTAGCACCTACTAGATGATTTAGCCACCTTCTTTATAATGTAACCGACTTGTCTACGATGTAGCACCACTATATATGATTTAGCCACCTTCTTTATAATGTAACCGACTTGTCTACGATGTAGTACCTACTATATATGATGAAGGCCGTGGTTATACTGAACCGTGCAACACACGCCGCACGTTTTACGGCGCAAATTAAGCGGCGCAGGTGGTTATGCTGAACCGTACCACACACGCCGCAGGTTTTGCTTGCGCTGATGCAATACCCGCGGAAACAGGCACATACATATGAGAAAATGGCGCTAACGAGAAAGAAGAAGCTGCTTTTGTGGTGGTGGTAGAGAAAAAAACAATTAGGCAGAAGAAATCGTCGATTTGCCGTTCATCCCATCAACAAAGTGCGACACCTTCATGGCGCATATCATCATCTTATGCCCCAGCTATGGAGTGATGAAGAGAAATTCGTGGCGTATTTTAGAATGAAACCAGTGGTTCTTGTCGTCTTTGTTATAGATGAAAGTTCGAATCCTCACTGCAGCGATCAACCTCTCGTCGTCCATGTTGGAAAGGAAGTGTCGTTATTTATCCAAAAAATCAAGCACGAGTTTTGTCCCTTTTCACCCGTGCGGCCGCGTGCGCTCGGTTCGCACGACCGTGCAAAACGCGGCGTAAAATTTACGGGTCCAAGACGGCTCAGCATAACCACTTTCACCCGTCCCCAGTAAGCCCAGAGAAGGATTTTCCGGAAACCGAACGCGCAATTTGCGCCGCAAAACGTGCGGCGCGTTTGGCACGGTTCAGTATAACCACGGCCTTAGCCACCTTCTTTATAATGTAACCGACTTGTCTACGATTTAGCACCTACTAGATGATTTAGCCACCTTCTTTATAATGTAACCGACTTGTCTACGATTTAGCACCTACTAGATGATTTAGCCACCTTCTTTATAATGTAACTGACTTGTCTACGATTTAGCACCTACTAGATGATTTAGCCACCTTCTTTATAATGTAACTGACCTGTCTACGATGTAGCACTGACTATATATGATTTAGCCACCTTCTTTATAATGTAACTGACTTGTCTACGATGTAGCACCTACTATATGATTTAGACACCTTTATAATGTAACTGACCTGTCTACGATGTAGCACCACTATATATGATTTAGCCACCTTCTTTATAATGTAACTGACCTGTCTACGATGTAGCACCGACTATATATGATTTAGCCACCTTCTTTATAATGTAACTGACCTGTCTACGATGTAGCACCTACTATATGATTTAGCCACCTTCTTTATAATGTAACTGACTTGTCTACGATGTAGCACCTACTATATGATTTAGACACCTTTATAATGTAACTGACTTGTCTACGATGTAGCACCTACTATATGATTTAGCCACCTTCTTTATAATGTAACTGACCTGTCTACGATGTAGCACTGACGATATGATTTAGCCACCTTCTTTATAATGTAACTGACTTGTCTACGATGTAGCACCTACTATATGATTTAGCCACCTTCTTTATAATGTAACTGACTTGTCTACGATGTAGCACCTACTATATGATTTAGCCACCTTCTTTATAATGTAACCGACTTGTCTACGATGTAGCACCGACTGTTCATGATTTAGCCACCTTCTGTATTTTGTAATCGACTTGTCTACAATGTAGCGCCTTCTCTTTGACTTAACCACCTTTCTGTAACGTGTCCATGTTGTCTGTAATGTCGCCACTTTGTTTATAATGTCGCCATCTTGTCTATGTTTTCGCCATCTTGTCTATAATGTCCTCTAATGTCGCCATCTTGTCTATGTTTTCGTCATCTTGTCTATAATGTCCTATAATGCCACCATCTTGTCTAATGTCGCCATCTTGTTTTTATGTCCTATGATGTCGCCATCTTGTTTATAATGTCGCCATCTGTCTATAATTGTGGCAGCCTTGTCTATAATGTGACAGCCTTGTGTGTTGCAGTGGACCTATCCAGGTGTTTTCGCCCGTTTCGAAGAATCAGCATGCAGGCTGCTGGCTCAGGATCTAACAGCTGGGGCATGGGAGTCTGGAGGAATGGTGGGGGGCGGGAGGGGGTGGGGGGTTGGGAATGGAACCGTCCGTCACTGGCCTGGTATGGAACCCGAGACACCTCTCGCTGCTTTATCACAGGAGATGTAGAGCGCTGGACCACAGAGCTTCTGTGAACAACGCTTTTCGAATTGGTTTCTTTTCTTTTCGTTTTTTGTTTGCAAAATATTTACGCTTGCCTTTTTAGTTGCATCGATTTCTGGTAGAATTTGTTCGAATATTTAGTTGATAAGTGAGTTGATATATATGAGAAAGAAGAGAGAGAAAAAAAAAGAGAAGAAAAAAGAATACGAACGAAAAGACAGAGAAAGAGGAACGAAAGAAAAGAAGGAAGGAAGGAATGAAAATAAAGAGGAAGAAAGGATGGAAAAAGAAAGTTGTTGAACCATGGTTTTTGGTGGGTTTTTTTTTTTGTTTTTTGTTGTTGTTTTTTGGGGGGAGGGGGGGTTGTTGTTTTTTGCACAGCCTGTCTTTGCCAAGGAAAACCCGTGACATATATCTCTTTTTATTGCTGATGTTCATATTTGTTCAGTCATGTACACTGAATTTTGCAACATTGTTTGTTATATGTTATCATAGCAGACTCATTGACAGGATATGATATCTTGATGTTAACCACTGGACAAAAGTAGTGGGATAAATACACGGAGATAATTTTGTTGAGCCAAAACAAACGGATTGGCCGTTGGTCCCCCCCCCACCCCCCACCCCCAACTCACCCCCTCACCCCCCCCTTCAAAAAAAAAGAAAAAAAAAAAGAATTATACAGAAATAAAGATGTTGGCTACTAAATGTCTTGGTTACAAAGTGTTGGTTGCAGTGGTGGGCACTACCCCCTGGTCCCCCGTTTTCCACACTCTTATCTCCCTCCACCCACCACCCCCATTCCCCGAATACCTCACAGTTGTTGGACGAGTTATATGCATTTTGGAGATGATGATGATGATGATGATTATGGATGACAATGTTTGCAGGCACTTGGTCTGGCTTTAAGTAAACAACAGAAAATCAGATGAATGTGAACGACTGAACTACCACAATTATTTCCCCCTTTGTTTTTCTCCCAAAAAAGAGAGAGAAAAAAAAAAGAAAAAAAAGAAAAGAAAAAGATTATAAGGTCTCATCGAATGAAAAGCAGCTTTCAGTAGTTCGGATTTTTTTTTTTTTTTTTTTTTTTTTGCACACACACACACACACACACACACACACACACACACACACACACACACACACACACACACACATTGCCTGATAGTTGTCTGTTGTGTAGAAGTTGTAATCACAGCCGTGTGTGAGGAATGTACGCATACTGATGTTTTGTTAATTAGTCCAGTGTGTGTGTGTGTGACGCATTCACATGGATTGGTGATTAGATCAATCAGTATAAAGCGTTTTATGTGATGCATTTTTTTGTTTTTGATTGTTGTTGTTTTTGTTGTTGTTTTTCTGTCTCTGTGTGTGATGCGTTTACACAGACTTGATTTTTTTTTTTTTTTTTTTGTTTTTTTTTTGGGGGGGGGGTTGTTGCTTTTTTTCTTCTTATTTTTTTTTTCTTCGGAGGGGGTAGGGGGCGCGTTTGCACAGACTTGTTTTTTTTTTTTTTTTTTGGGGGGGGGTTGTTGCTTTTTTTCTTCTTATTTTTTTTTTTCTTCGGAGGGGATAGGGGGCGCGTTTACACAGACTTGTTTTTTTTTTGTTTTTTTTTGGGGGGGGGGGGGGTTGTTGCTTTTTTTCTTCTTTTTTTTTTTTTCTTCGGAGGGGGTAGGGGGCGCGTTTACACAGACTCGTGGTTAGATAGTTAATTCTGAAGCGCGTCTTTTTGTGAGGAATTCCCTTGAGCATGTGATCACATTAATCAGTCCGAGTTCGTTCGTTCTTGCTTTCTTTTTTTTTATTTTTTTTTTTAGGGTCCGGGTGGTGAGGAGGGGTCGGGCTGCTTTTACACAGACTGATCAGATGAATCAGTCTGAGATTCATGTCTGTTTTTTCAACGCATTCTTACAGGCTGGTGATTTGATAAATCAGTCTGATTTTTTTTTTTTTTTTTTTTTTTTTTTTTCAATTTTGTTTCTTCTTGTGATGACGCTTTTCTTTTTCACATCTTGTGATGACGCATTTAACCAGACCGGTGACAAGATAAACCAGTCTTGTTCGAGGTTTTTTTTATTCTTTCGTTCCTTGAATGTGAACAACTGTTGTTTTTTGTTGTTGTTTTTTTCGTGTAGGGTGTGATAGAGTGCTGTTGTTCTGTGAACAAAATCATTGTTGACTATCCCGAGCTTGTGAAGAAATGCTGTAAGAACTATTATGCACACGGTCCTGGCGACATACTGTTGTGATGATTCAAATGTTGTAAATAATTTTTGTGTTCTTTATTATTTTTATTTTGCAAATCAGTATGTAAAAAAAAAAAAAAAAAAAAAAAAAAGTGTTTCTTCAGAAAGTCCATGTTCTGTGAAAACACCTGTGATCTTATTACTGTTTCTTGTTCTGTGAACGATAGTGTTACAGATGTTGACTACACCGTTAACTGTTGTACGAATGGCGTTCTGCAAACATCTTTGGGGTGGAGATCGACTTAGAGATTTTCGTTTTGTCTCGGTCTTTTTCTTCACAGCCCCTCCCCCCCACTCTCCCCCACTCTTCACTACTTGTAAATACAACAACAGAAACACACTGGTAAATATATAGATATATACACAGAGAATACGTTATGAATATAGATATTTATCTGATGTTGACCTTTTTGCTTTTTATTTTATTTTATTTCTTATTCATGAAATCGAATGGTCTTGTATGACGGAGACTGTGACAGTTTGTGAAAGGCATTAAAAAAAAAAAAAAAGAAGAAGAAGAAGAAGACATATTTCATGATTTCATGGAAGTATTGTGGAGATGACATTTCGACGAAAGGGCGTTTTCAACAGTGTGTCCCACACGACTGCACCCCAGGTCTCTCTACTTTCTGCTCATCACATCTTCTTCACCCCCCACCCCCACCCCCCTTTATCTTCATCTTGGGCAACAGAATACAAGCACGTGTGAGTGTACATCTCCTTGTATAAATATATATATATATATATATATATATATAAACACACACATCTGAGAGAGTGTGAAAAAATGACAGAGCATGTCTCAACCACTGTTGTACCTTGTGACATGGCATTCGGTGGAATCTCTAAAATCAACAC
This sequence comes from Babylonia areolata, assembly GCF_041734735.1. Lineage (NCBI taxonomy): Eukaryota > Metazoa > Mollusca > Gastropoda > Neogastropoda > Buccinidae > Babylonia > Babylonia areolata. The sequence goes on from NC_134884.1 coordinate 20,787,758, forward strand.
CATTTCTCACTTAGAGATGTGTCCACCCAGGAGGGAGTGGGGGATGTGTGTGTGGAAGAAACAACAGAAAACCACACAAAACAACACCAACACAAAAGGAGGAAATGTCCATTCGGCGAAATGCCGTTCTGTAAACTGTCAGACAGTGTTTGTTAACACGTCACTCATGGTGGGTAGCGGGGAGAAATATAACCAGAGGACATCAGGGAAGACTCAAAAGGTATGAGGCTGAATGTTGGAACCAATGTGGATAATGGAACCAATGTGAATTTTGGAACCTATGTAAATATTGGAACCTATATGAATGCTGAAAGTTGGAACCAGTTTGAACGTTGGAACCAATCTCGGAACCAGTATAAACGTTGGAACCAATATATATATATATATTTTGGAACCAATGCTGGAACCAATATTGGAACCTATTTGAATGTTGGAGCCAGTATGAATGTTGGTACCAATGTGAATGTTGGAACCGATATTGGAACCAATGTGAATGTTGGAACTGTTATAAATGTTGGAACCAGTGTGAATGCTGGAATCAATGTTGGAACCAATGTGAATTTTGGAACCAGTGTGAATGCTTGAACCAATGTTGGAACCAATGTGAATGTTGGAACCAATGTTGGAATCAATGTGAATGCTGGAACCAATGTAAATGTTGGAACCAATGTTGGAACCAATGTTAATGCTGGAACCAATGTGAATGTTGGAACCAATGTGAATGTTGGAACCAATGTTAATGCTGGAACCAATGTTGGAACCAATGTGAATGCTGGAACCAATGTTAATGCTGGAACCAATGTTGGAACCATTGTGAATGCTGGAACCAATGTGAACGCTGGAATCAATGTTGGAACCAGTGTGAATGTTGGAATCAATGTTGGAACCAATGTCAATGTTGGAACCAATGTTGGAACCAATGTAAATGCTGGAACCAATGTGAATGCTGGAACCAGTGTTGGAACCAGTGTGAATGTTGGAACCAGTGTTGGAACCAACGTAAATCTGGAACCAGTGTGAATGCTGGAACCAATGTTAGAACCAGGGTAAATGTTGGAACCAGTTTTGGAACCAACGTAAATGCTGGAACCAGTGTAAATGTTGGAACCAGTGTTGGAACTAACGTAAATGCTTCAACCAGTGTAAATGTTGGAACCAGTGTTGGAGCCAACGTAAATGCTGGAACCAGTGTGAATGCTGGAACCAATGTAAATGCTGGAACCAGTGTTGGAACCAACGTAAATGCTGGAACCAGTGTGAATGTTGGAACCAGTGTTGGAGCCAACGTAAATGCTGGAACCAGTGTGAATGTTGGAACCAGTGTTGGAGCCAACGTAAATGCTGGAACCAGTGTGAATGTTGGAACCAGTGTGAATGCTGGAACCAGTGTGAATTTTGGAACCAGTGTTGGAACCAACGTAAATGCTGGAACCAATGTAAATGCTGGAACCAGTGTTGGAGCCAACGTAAATGCTGGAACCAGTGTGAATGTTGGAACCAGTTTCCCGCTCCCACTGACCGGTGAAGCCGTTAGCTTGTTGTTCCACACATGGTGACGTTGTGGTGTAAATACTTCTTCCAGCCTCCTCGACTTACACATGATAACCAATCCCGTTCACTGTGATAGCTATGTGCCCAGCCTGTTTGTGATAGAACACATGCAGTCATTTGACTAATCTAATGTTTGAGAAATGCAATACATTTCTGTCTTCACATGCCTGGTTACGCTAGTTACTTCATTAAAAAAGAAAAAAAAAAAGAAAAAAAACCCCAAAAAAACAAAAAAAACGTGCGCAGAAAATCCAGTTCATTGTATAGTTTTTGTTTCACTGACTTAGTTTGACTGACATTTCACATTAAAAAAAAAATAAAAAAAAAAAAAAAATCACCGATGACAATGTGTAATGTTACGTTCTGCAAACATCTTGTACACCATCACTGATGAATGGTGATTTTTTTCCCTTTTTTTATTTAAATTTTTGCTGTAAGATTGTTTGTTTTGTCTTTGCATCAGTATAGAAGGGATCAGCAGCACATGTGTAGTGACGTGGAGAAGAAAGGGAAGCGTTAGGTATTTGTGAGCTGGTAAAATGGAAGATCTTGAGCAGTCAGGAGTTGTGGGTTGGGAGAAAGGGTAAATTTAGTATGATAGATCTGTACCCGTATCCGGTGTACCCGGTCCTTCTAGCCACACCCCCTTGATATCTATCTGGTATTTAATCCAGATTGACATAAGTTTACATCTGGGCCAACAGCAAAGTGAGAGCTGTATTTATCAATGGTTTCTCCAGTCAATGGGAAACCATTTACAGCTTAGTCTTTTGTGAAGGCTATGACTCTCAAACTAGGAGGCAAAATTGCACTGGCTCTTAGTGCTGCAGCCTTGTGGGCTTGTTGGCCTTTGGGAACCAACCCAACGCCGACTGTCCTAAAACCCTCTTGGCCGAGAGAGTGGGGATGTAACTTGGGCAAGACACTCTCCACTATAATCCAATTCTAGCCCAGATAGTTGGGACAGCAGTTGCGTCCTCTGCTGTTCTGATGGTCATAGTCGGACACGACTGACTCTCATAGAATCCAGAGAAGCAGAACCCATGTGGTGAACAGCAGGAGGGTGATTGTTCTATACTGACGTTTTTCTCCTTCACGAATGTCTTTGTTGGTTTACTTATTGGTCTAAACATTTTTTTTTTCAATATATTTATTTACAACGTATAAAATCATACCTACTTGTTTATCTTTTTGTTCATACTCTATTCATTTGTTTATGGTTTATCCCCTTACTCACCCACCACCCAACGCCCACCTCGCCCCGGTAAGACAGATGAATATGCAAGCGAGGGGCGAGGTCAGAGGAGGAGGGTAGTGGGACGGGTGGGGTATTTCAATCAGGGTCGATTACTCACAAGAAACAAGATCAAACTTGAAGCTGAGATTAAAAAAAATAAAAAATAAAAAAAATAAAATAAAAACAAAAAAACTAAACAAAAACCAATCACCAAACCAGGACAGTCACTTTGCTCCCCCCCCCCTCTCCCACTCCCTCCACACCTACCCTTCCTCTTCAAAGGGCAGGTAACTTCAAACCAACAGCGCTTTGCTTTCTGGCGACTTCCCCCAATCAGCTAAGCTTGCACACACACTGGTAAAGGAAAAGGGGACAGAGAGGAAAGAATGAAAGATTTCTGGCTGTGTGTTACCTCTGTGATCTTTTCTTGACCTGAAGTTTCTTGACTTTGTTTCGTGTGGATGTTAACTTTTTTTTAGGGAGGCACTGTGGTCCAATCGGTGAGGCCTTGGATTTGTGATCCAGTGATCGGGGGTTCGAGGCCCTCGTTGTTGGTTGGCACGGTGTTGTGTCCTTAGGAAAGGCACTTTACTCCATTTTGTTTTCCTCGCTCCACTCTGGTGTGAAATGGGTACCGGGTACCTGACTTCGGTCAGGGCATAGACACTAGAATGAGATATTAGTGTCTGTGGTCAGGGAAGGCGAAAAGCGACAGAAGGAGAGGACTGGGCCCCACCTTCCTATGCCGAGCTTGGACACAGTGAATAATATGAAGTCACTCACTGGCCCTGTCGCTGTGGAACCTGTCACCTTTCACGAGTGATCTGCTTCCCGTTTCTCTGTACTTTTTTTTTCAGGGACCTTTGTGTGCAAGCAGCCCATGCGGGGAGTGCCTGCCTAGCAGCTTTTTGATTGGAGTGAGTTGTCCGCCCTTGTGCTGGGGGCAAGAGCAAGCGTGTCTTGTGCTCGTTTGGTGGTTGGTTGGGTCACTCATTGACTTGCCTGTGATATTGATGCTGACACTGGCGGTGGGGGGTTCATTTGGGATGGACGCTCTCTCTCCCAGTCCTGCAATTTGCAGGAGAACAAAAAACAAATGAAAATGAAGACGTGCTGAGCCATTTTCCTGTTATTATTATGGTCGTCATTTTTTTAATTTATTGTTGTTGTCATTATTTTTGTTGTTGTTATTATTAACGCAAATGGAAGTGGAGTGATGACATGTGAAATGATGTTAGTTGAACATGACTTGTAAATCTTTGTATTTTTTTTTCCTTTCGCTTTGAATCTTCCTTCCATCCCGTCTCTTTCTCCCCATCTCTCGTTTTGGATTCTTCTCTTTTTCTTTTTTGAGATTTGAATATGTATGTATAGTTCTTAATCGTTTTTTTTCTGGTGTAGTCCAGTGCTTAAGATCAACAGTATGCTTCAGTTTGAATAATGTGTTTTTGAAACTGAAGAACGGACGTGACGTCAGTGTGTGAAATTTGCTTTTTCTTGGATGTCAGAATGGTGAACATTAACATATTTTGAGCGTGCTTTTTTTTTTTTTTTTTTTTTTTCTTCTTTCATTTTTGATGATTATCGCTGGAGTGTTTTTGTTGTGTGTGTGTGTGTGTGTGCATGTGCCCGCGCACGTGCGTACGCGTGTGCAGTATTGATGTAGAGTGTTTATCTTTTTTTTTTCCCTTATCCTCATTGTCCTCCTCTCTTTTTTCTTCTTTCGCTAATTACCCGCTTTATTTTTCTGCCCGTGAATTGAAACGGTGTAGATTTTTTTTATGCACTGATTCGTCGTGTTGATTTCTGTTATTTATTGAGTGAAGCCGATTCCGAAGCGAACGTATCAGTGCCATTGATCGTTGAAGAAACTGCTGGTAAAACGAACTGAAGTGATTTGATTTGATCTGATCCTCTTCTAGGGGAAAGGTAAATGATGAAAATGTATCTTACACGTTTTTGAATGATGACATGAAATGGAAGAAAGGTTTGGAAAAGTGCCGACGGACAGTGATTTTTTTTTCTTCTGTAAATTATTGGATGTCTTTTTTGGGGGGAGATGAGGGGTTGTTTGTATGTTTTGGGTTTTTTAATGTTGTTTTTGTTGTTGTTATCTTTTTTTTTCAATGTTGAATTAGTTATGTAGACTTTAGATAGGTTCGTCAGGAACCCAGTCCCAGGAAGAAGTGTGTATATCATAGCTCCCTCTCCACCTTTAGCCCCCCGCCTCCACCGCCCCCACACTGCCCCCCTCACCCCACCCTCGTCTCTTTCTTTCTCTTTTTCCCTGTCCTGCTCCTCTGCCCATTATATCCCCCCTCCCCCCGCCTCCCTCACCCCATCCTGACCCTCACGCTCCAACATCGTCCATCCAACTGTGTATTGATTTTTGTCTCTGTGTTAGGACAGTTGTAGGCGTGTGTGTGTGTGTGACTCTGTGTGTATGTGTGCGTGTGTGTTAGCGCTGTGAGCAAGTGTGTTGCTGTTCGAGCGCTCATGGAAATTCTTCATGTGATCTGGACTTAGAGAGTCACTCACTGTATATATATATAAATATATAAAAATAATTCTGTACATATAGTCATACACGTGTCTCTTCAAAAAGGTGATATACACACACGCACACACGCACATGTGTGTGTGTGAACTAGCAGGCCAGGCAAAGGTAAAAGAGTGCTGGATGTTGATGTACATTGTACATTTACCACTGTTATAACGCGTAGTAAAGTGTCTGAAACTGATCCAACAGTGATTTGGTGGTGCTTTCTGAGTGCCTGCGTGTGAGTGTGTGTGTGTGTGTGTGTGTGTGTGAGTGGGTGGTTGATATGAGTGATGTACTTGGCCGTTTGTAACTGTGTGTATGTGTGTGAGGGAGAGAGGATGGTTGAATGTGTCTGTGAGGGTGTGGTTCCTTTGTGCATGTGTGTGTGTGTTTGTGTTTGTGCGTGTGTTTGTGTGTCTCCGTGTGTTTGTCTCAGTGTGTGCCCGGCCTTGTCATGTTCTGTCCATTCTCTGGTGACACGCACCACACACACACACCACACACCACACACACACACACACACACACACACACGAAGGTCGGTACACATGTGTGACACAAACACACGCTTCACACAGACAGACCGTCGCTGTGCTGAAGAGATTGTATTGCTGCCATTGTGGCTCACATCCTGGCGAGATACAACAAACACGGAACATAAAAAGCAATATTATTTCCTTAAGTCAGTACAGACACTGCCTGGCCTGCACCATGCATTCATTAATATCACTCACACACACACACACACACACACACACACATTTAAAACATTACTTCTTGAAATACTTTTGTCATTTGAATTTTTTAAATATAACATCATGTTTTGTCACAGCCAGAGCCGAGAACGCTAGCGCGCGCACTCTCCACACCACCTGCCATTCCGGCCACTTGGACCCAATCCTGCATTCATTCACCTGTCGAAGACAAACCCGTTTCTGACTGGCTGACTGACTGACTGAAGCGAAGAGCTTCAAATTAACCCTTTCATCGCCAGTCAATTTAGAGTACAAAATTCCGTTGTGGTATAAACACAGAAAAGACCAGTGGCTAAGAATAGCTGGGAATTCCCCATGCGATGTATAGAAAATATGGCCTATCCTACCACCGAGCATTAAGAGCTGTAGGTTCATGGATAACAGACCAATGAATGGTCACCTCTCAGTGACATGTGTCCTCTACCACGCCTGTGCTTAAATGTGAGCTTGGCGGTGAAAGGGTTAAGGGTGAAAATCAACAGGGTCGTAAAACTCTGCCCTTTGTGCTCGCTTGTTGGATAAAGGAAACACCAACAATGCAGATTTTCCTAATTCGCAGCACATTAGTTGAGTTCAGCTGGCTGCGAAACCTTCACGGGCAGTTAACTGCGGAGGGAGAGGGAAATGGGTGGGTCTTCAAAGAGACCCCGAGGTCAAGCCATACCGCTCATCTTTATTTCTGACTAGTCGTATATACTCCTCCAATTCTTTTGCAAGCGTGCCGAACATAAATAGTTGTGCCTTTTCCGTCGATTTTTTGTTTTGTTTTTTGTTTGTTTGTTTTTTGTTTATAAACAACCAGTCTAGAGCAAATGTATACACACACACACACACACACACACACACAGTGAACAAATGATCAACTACAGGGATGCCTTGTCATGTTTGTGTGTTCTATATTAAAACTGCACACAGCTGCAAAAACTCTACACTTTAATTCTGTCCACATATTCTTCTTCTTCCTCCTCTACGTGTCTGATGGAGAAACACTGGAGAACCAAAATGGATCAGCCAAATCGGGCATCAGGGAAAAACGTAGCTCATTTCAATTCCACAACCCCCGAAAATGGAGTATGGCTGCCTAAATGGCGGGCTAAAACCGGTCATGCACGTAAAAGCCCACTCGTGTGCATACGAGTGAACGTGAGAGTTGCAGCCCACGGACGAAGAAGAAAAAGAAGGAGAATTCCACATCCTCAGAACGAGGTTTTTTCCTGCCTCTTCATCAGCACCGTTTCACTCTCACGCCGCTCATTCCGAGTCCCCCATACACAGCCACACCCGGGTTCGCCTGTCGCAGTCCCAGAGCCGGCAGTCTACATGATACCATCGATGTTAGGTCGCCAGGAAGCCACACACCAGAGGAGACCCTGCGCTGCTGCTGAGTCACTTCGATGGTGTTCAGTAATGCCTCGTCTGATTTAACGTACTTTGGACAACACCCACTTACTAAGCCCTCTACTGGTGACAATAATCGCCCAGTCGCGGAGTAAGTCTGAGTGAGCGACCACCCCCACCTCCCACACCCAACCTCCTTAGAGTGAAGACCGCCACCACGTCCCTTCAGCGACAGTCCCCAGTGAATCTGCCGACACCGAAGACCTTGACTGAACTCACCCCAAGCACAGAAGTGGACTGAACTCACCCCAAGCACGCACGCACATACACACACACACACACACACACACACACAACCTTTTCTCTTTGTCTCTCTCCTTCTCTTTCACACACACACACACACACACACACACACACACACACACACACACACACACACACTTTTCACAAGGACAGCTGGGCATAAAATCATTTGTTTATCGATTATTGGTGATGAAGGACATAGGAGAAGGAGGATGCTGCTATGGAGGTCCGTTTTAGGTTGGGGACTACGTGTACTCTACGCTTCCTTTCATAATGATATCCCGGCTTTAACTCACTCAGTACGGCCAGTCCTCCTCTACACAGACCCCTCGGATGTCCAGTGGGTGTCTGAATGACCCAACCTTTAGCTTCCGTCGTCAGAATTGTGGTATTCTTTGTCAACATTCACGTCTTCAGTATAAGAGCCTTCCGCTTGCAATATTTTGATGATGGTAATTGGGGTGAAACGCCGTTAACGTCGTCTCTTTCGCCGTTCGTATGGAAAGAGTTAACCAAGTCCAAGAGACACAGGCACTTGCAGTGTTGGCATGGAAATTTGAAGAACACACACACCACAGACGCACCCTTAAAATGGGATACACAACTGTGTGGTCCAAGTCTTTCTATTTTAGCCATCAACACACTCAACCCTGGGTAGGGGCCGAAAATAAAACCCACATTTGCCTAAAATCGAACCTGCATCCATCCTCCCAGCCTTCAGTCGGCGACGCTAACCACTGTGCCACAGCAGCCAGTTTCCTTTTCTCTCTAACAGAAAGAAGATAATTTCCAGGTATTTTTAAAAAAAAGAAGAAAAAAAAGGAAGCAGCAACAGCATTAAAAACAAAACAACACACAACAACAACGACAACAATCAATCCATTTCCATGGCCATGACCATTGAACGGGTGTTTACCACCACTCTTTCTCTCTGTGACCCAGGCCTGGGAACAACACACATCGACTCCAGCCACAGAACTACTTGACACCACGGGTGCCCTGCCAATAGGTCGTTAGCACAGAAAGAGAGAGAGAGAGAGAATGTGTGTGTGGGAGGGTGGTGGGTGGTGGGGGTACTGAGAAAGAGAGTGAGAGAGAGAGAGAGAGAGTGGGAGTACGGATCTATATCTGTATCAGAGAGAGAGAGAGGGAGTGAGCGACAGAGACAGAAACAGAAAGACATGACATAAAGAGACAGAATGAGAGACAGATAGAAACAGAGAGAGAGAGAAAGACATTGAGAGAGGGAGAGGGAAACAGACAGACAGACAGAAAAACAGAGATACGAGTCCCCTTCACTGAATGGCCACAGAATGCCAAAAGGTTTCTGGAACAGCCGGCTGCACGGACAATTACATACAAGCCATAGCCATCAGCTTTCTTTCTTCTGGCAATTTCCACTCGCCATTTGTGCATGTCCGCTCTGAAAAAACAGGATTTCTTCTTTTGTGTGTGTCATCAAGTCATCAGCCGATCAAGCATGCGGAGAACACACACACACACACGCGCGCACGTGCACACACACACACACACACAACCTTTTCTCTTTGTCTCTCTTCTTCTCTTTCACACACACACACACACACACACACACACACACACACACATATATATAACACCCCAATGAAGCGTTGTTAATATCCATGTTCAACATTAAAAGTGCACGAAATAGCAAAACTCACTGCTCTGTCTTTCGTGCTTAATAACATTTATTAGCACTATTGTCATTATTGTTCCATTATTCTTATCATTCTTATTATCATTGTTGTTGCTGCTGCTGCTGTTGTGGTGGTTTGACATCATTATCATCATCATCATCATGGTTGTTGCTGCTGCTGCTGTTGTATTTTTTTTTTTATCATCGTCATAGTCATCATCTTTTATCTTTATTGTTGTTATGGTTCTCGAAGAGGAATCACTACCGATTAACGCATTTAAACATAAGGAAGGGAACTTTTTCCTAGTGGTTAACACAAAAGAATATAAACCAAAGCCACTCGAACCTTTTTTCTTTTTTTTTAAATAAAAAAAGGTAAGAAAGAAACTCTTTTAAAAGCAGGGTCGTTGAATAATTGTAAACGATACGACTCTTCTCGCTCTGAACATGTTCATTTTATGCACATCAACGCCAGACTGTGGGGAAGAACAGATTGATCTTAAGGACAAATGTGCGTGAGTTAATCTCCTTTGCTTTTAACTTTGCCGACAAACAAAATGATTAGTTCCAGTTTTGGTCTAGCACACACACACACACACACACACACACACACACACACACACACACAACCTTTTCTCTTTGTCTCTCTTTTCTCTTTCACACACACACACACACACGCACGCACGCACGCACACCACCACCACCACCAGCCCCCACTACCCCCTACGCACTACACCGCCCCCTTCCCAAACACACACCAGTATCTTCACCCCCACTCTCCAATGGCAGGACTTTCTATTCGGGATCAGGCGATGGCCACACGTGTACAATTCTCACCACGTGCCAAGTACTCAACACTTCTTCGCCAAGACTGCCTGGCGGATTGCGCTAACTACCTCGCTGTTAATTAATCAAAGACATTATCACTGTGCTCGTAACTTCCCGGCTGTTGTCGCTTTGTCTTTTATTGTAGTCATATCTACTTCACTTCCACTGCGAAAGCTTGGAAAAACAAACAAAAAACAAAAAAACAAACCCACAACACAGAGCACCGACACACACATGTTCCGGTAAGCACGTGCAACCCAATCACTTCAATGGAGCTGTCTGAGAGGGGGAGGGGGCCTAGTGGTAAAGCACCTGACTCCGTTGCGAATGTCCAAAGTTCGAGTCCCACATATAGATCAGTTTTTTGTTGTTGTTTGTTTGTTTTTTTGTTGTTGTTTTTTTTTTTACTCCTCCCTCAACCTGACTTTGAGTGGTCGTCTGGGTGTTCGTCTTTCGGATGGGATGATAAACCGATGTTCCGCATGCACTTTACACACGTAAACGAACCCACAGCAACAAAAGGCCTGTCACTGGAAAACTTCTGTAAATTTTTTTTTTAATTAAAAAACAACAACACCGTGATAGTGAAACAAATACACATGCAGACAGAATATATATATATATATCTTATATATAAGAGAAGAAAAATATACTGAGGCGGCACTGCACTTTGCACGCGGTTCTCCTCAGGGGAGAGTAGCTTGAATTTCACAGAACCCATACTACACTACTGACGTTCTACTTAATTATTCTACCACACACGTTCTACATAAATTTACCTGGGAGAACTTTTTTTTTTTTTTGCTCCCGCGGAATTATTTTATTTTATTTTTATTTTCATTTTTTTTTTTTTTTTAATAATTTTTTTTGTACATCCGCTAAGTACATAATGCATACGGGAACTCCGTTCATCGTTTCATCCGAAAGCTTAGCCCGTTGACCACTACACAAGGTCTATAGGAGGGGGTAAAACAAAATCAGATCAAAAAGAACTGAAAAAAAAGTAAAGGTCTAGCGGAGAGGGGTGGTGGTGGGGGGGGGGGGGGGGGGGAACAGGGCCGTCTGAGACTCGAACATGTTGACATTCACTTCCTAGTTTACAGCATTACTACCGGGCCACCGCTCCACTTGTTATTGCTGATGTTTGGGGAATAAGCGGGTGAAACTTCCCACCAGATAATCACTATGAAGATACTGTACATTATCGGTGATAATTGTAGGTGAGGTGCGTGTTTACACGAAGCAAAACCTTCAAAGTCCTGAAATGTCTCAGTGAAAAATTAATAACCATGCCACGTGTGGTTGGGTTCAACAAGTTGCCACAGGAAAAAAAAAGGAAGCGCACTTGGCGATCTTGTTCGACGGGGTGTCTTTAAGTGCATTGTGTGTGTGTGTGTGTGTGTGTGTGTAGTGTGTAGTGTGTGTTCTTCTGATATGGCTGACTGACTGCGTGTCGTTGGTTCTACATGCCGTGAACCGTAACTATCAAAACGTTTCATGTACGTGCAAGTGTACAGACACACATATATGTAAGAGAGGGGAGACAGAGGTGGGGAGGGCACAGACACACATATAATCATGTAGGAGAGGGGGAGAGAGGGAAGAGAGAGAGGCACAGACATGGACAGATTGAAAGATACGGAGACAGAGACATAGACTCAGAGAGTGACAGACAGAAACAGAGAAAAACATAGACAGACAGACTGGACAGAGACAAACAGACAGACAGACAGACAAGTTAATCACTGCCTCCGAATGACCACAGAAGAGGTCACACAAGACTGGCCACAGCCGTCTGCTGGCTGAAAAACCCTTCACGGTCAATTAATTTGTGGCAGGAGATGCCTTCAACTCACACTGCTGGCCCTGAGGTCAAGCCATACCGTTAATCTTCTTTTCTGGCAAGGGTCACTCGCCTTCTTTCAGTCCGCCGAAATTAAACCCCCTATGTTGTGTTGTGTTTTTCCTTGATTTTAGTTTTCAATCAACCAGTTATGCGGGTAGGGATACGCGGGCAAACCTGTGTTTTGTTTTGTTTTTAGTTCATTTTTCCAGTTATCTTGTTATGTGGGTACGGATACGCGGGCGAACATGCAAACATGAGCGCGTTCGCACTCACTCGTAAAGGCACACACACACACACACACACACACACACACACACACACACGTGGGCGTCATGAACACGCGGATTGCTCCGTAATCATGCGTTACACCACATCTGTGTTAAAACACACACACTCACACACACACACACATACACATACACATACACGCGCGCGCGCGCGCACGCATACACATCGAGCATTTCATTACAACCAAGATTATTACTGTATGAGACTAATGTCCAGTTCTACCACAAACGACAACCCCGCCCTAGCCCTAGAGTTTCACTGGCAAGAAGGCGTGAAAGCGAGCGAACCGAGCCATATACGCTG
>NC_134884.1:20805404-20810404 GCF_041734735.1 Babylonia areolata
AATATAACTGAAAGACAAAGAGAGACAGGGGAGAAGGAAGATAAATATAGAGACGGAGAGGCAGAGACAGAGATATAGACAGGACACAGACAATATAACTGAAAGACAAAGAGAGACAGGGGAGAAGGAAGATAGATAGAGACGGAGAGACAGAGACACGGACACGGACACAGACTGTGAAACAGAACACTGAAGTTGAACCACCCACACGAGCGGAATTTGACGAGACAGAAGTGGGACTGGACACACTTCATGATGAACTCGATATGCCATCTGTCATGTGTCACATGTCACTGGGTCATCGTCAGTGAATAAAACTCACCTCTCCCACCAACCCCCCTCTTTCTCCCCCCCCCCCCTTCTCTCTCTGTGTAAAGAAAGAGGAGCAAGAGGAGGAGGAAGAAGATGATGATGATTATGATGAAGGTGATGATAAGGAGGAGTAAGAGGAGGAGGAGGAAGAAGAAGATGATGATGATGATGATGATGGTGATGATAAGGAGGAGTAAGAAGAAGAAGAAGATGGTGATGATGATGATGATGATGATGATGATGATGGTGATGATAAGGAGGAGGAAGAGGGGGATGTGGAGAATTAGATAATGATAAGAGTGATGATGGTGGAGGAGGAGGAGAAGGAGGAGGAGGGAAAGAAGAAGGAGAAGAGTGATGATGGTGGAGGAGAAGGAGAAGGAAAAGAAGAAGATTAAGAAGAAAAAAGAGAAGGAGGGGGAGAAGAGTGATGATGGTGGAGGAAAAGGAGGATATGAAGAAGGAGGAGGAGGAGGGAGAGAAGGAGTGATGGCCTAGAGGTAACGCCTCCGCCTAGGAAGCGAGAGAATCTGAGCGCGCTGGTTCGAATCACGGCTCAGCCGCCGATATTTTCTCTCCCAACCCCCACCCCCTCTCCACTAGACCTTGAGTGGTGGTCTGGACAGTAGTCATTCGGATGAGACGATAACAGGTCCAGTGTGCGACATGCACTTAGCGCACGTAAAAGAACCCACGGCAACAAAAGGATTGTTCCTGGCAAAATTCTGTAGAAAAATCCACTTCGATAGGAAAAACAAATAAAACTGCACGCAGGAAAAAAGAAAAAAAAGAAAAAAAAAGGGTGGCACTCTCAGTGTAGCGACGAGCTCTCCCTGGGGAAAGCAGCCCGAATTTCACACAGAGAAATCTGTTGGGACAAAAAAGAAAAACAACAACAAGAAGGAGAAGAACAACAACAAAAAGAAAAAGAAGAAGAAAGAAGGAGAAGAAGAAAGAAGGAGAAGGAGAAGAAAGAAGAAGGAGGAGGAGAAGAAGAGGACTCAGACAGAGACACATCGCGGGGGGGAAGGAGGGGGGCGAGGGGGGTCCTCACCGCATATCATCATACCCCAACTGGTTGAGTGCCAAGACGTTCGCAGTTCAAACCCTGTTAGGTTTCAATCACTGTACTGCGCACAGTTGTCGCCATTAAGAATTGGCAGTCTCGCTGTCCTCTTTGTCTGTCATGTCTGGTGATGTCAATGAGGTATAGAGTTCTCTCTCTCTCTCTCTCTGTCTGTCTGTCTCTTGTGTGAGACTAATTATTTCAGGATTTATATGTACTTTAGTATGTATTTGTATTGATATGATGCGTGTCGATGTTACATTCGTGAATATCTATTATATGATTTATCTGTACTTTGTTTTCTGTGTACTGTCCAAACCTTGGAGATGAACGACTGAAAAAAGGTACATTACCCCCCTGTCACATGTACTCTAAGCTAATGATAAAGTGCCAAAGTGTCGCAAATCTCTTATTAGTTTATGTTGTTTCAATTCTGATTTGTTTCTTTTTGTTTTTTATTTGTTTGTTTGTTAGTTTTTGTTATTGTTTTTTGTTTGTTTAATTTTTTGTTGTTGTTGTTCCATTTTATGTATTTTGCACCATTTTGATCTGATTAGTACCTACTATGTCACCAGAGCTTTTCAGCTAATGACATTAAACATTTCAGTGTTCAGTGTTCTTGTGTGAGACTGTGTGGGGATGGGTGTCAGCGAAGTACGGACTTCCTCTGTCTCTCTGTCTGTATGCCTCTCTCCATTGCCAAATATACTCGATTCAAAATAATCAGTTGAACGTTAATATACTACGTTATGGACCAAGTGGAACTTGTTTGTAAACCAGCCATGTATATTTTGTATGCACTTCGTCAAAGACAGATTACAACCAAGTGATTGTAAATCAGCCTGACAAAATAATATATGCTTTGATATTTGATTGGTTTCTTTTTTTCTTCTTCTTTCTTTCTTACTTTCTTTTTATCTTATTTTTCTTTCTTTTTTTGTTTGTTTGTTTTTGTTTCCTTTTTTTTTCGTGCACTTTGACATTTGCCCTGGCCTGTTTCCGAGGGCCAGTGACAGAAAAATAAATCGTGTTCTCTCTCTCTCTCTCCTCCCGCCCCCTCTTCCGCCCCCTTCTCTCTCTCTCTCTCACGCAAGCACATACTACACAAACACAGACAATAACGACAGTGATAATAATCGCAACATGGTAGTGGCAGCAACAACAGTAGCATTATCATCACCACCACCACCACCAACACAGTTACCGTTATTGTCTTTATCATCTTTGCTCTTGTGAAAAAAAAACAACAAAAAAAGACAAAAAAAAAAAAAAAAAAAACAAAAAAAACCCATCGCATAATCTTGCGTAATGCAAATGAAGGCCCTGAAAGTACTACATTTTTTTTTCTGGATCGTGATGACGACAACGACGACAATGATGATGATGACGACGACGGCGATGATGATGATTGATAATGATGATGACGATGACGACACAGACCCATGCCAGACAAACGCACAATCATGCTAAGTTCAAAACAAAGTCATGGAACAACAGCAACATCAACTTCTCTCCTCCTCCTTCCCCCTCATGACATTCTCCCCCCCCCCTCCCCTACCCCCTAACCCCCAACGATCCTACCTACCCCCATCATCCCGTTGTCCTCAACAGGGCACATGCTGACTGCATTAAACGACCCCTTGCCCTTTGCATACTTTAATATAAAGGTCACGCATTGTCAACGCCTGAACGTCTGTCTTTTGAACTCCCCTCCTCCCTCCTCCCCCCCCCCCCCCCCCCCGCACACACACACTCCCACAGCGAACTTAACAAGCGGCGAAGCGCGATATGGTGATATAACAGCTTTAGCTGATCGACAGCCCCTACACCCCCTCACCCATCCCCGAAACTGGAGTATGGTTACCTAAATGGCGGCTTCAAAACGGCCATGCACTCCAAAACAGCCCACTTTTGCATGCATGCGAGTGTACGTGGGTGTTTCACTCCACGAACAAGCGCTTAAGACCGACACGTTAACACATTGGTGACATGTGTCTGACAGATTACTATCTTTGTTTATTTATTTATTTATTTATCAATTTATTTATTCATTTATTCATTCATTTCATCTATTCATTCATTTATCTTTCTATTTATTTGTTTGTTTATCTCAATAGAAGCTGATTGTTTAGGCCAGTTACCATGATGTATGATAGTCAGTCATGTCCGACTATGACCATCAGAACAGCAGAGGAGGCAACTGCTGTTCCGACTATTTGGGCTAGAATTTGATTATAGTGGAGAGTGTCTTGCCCAAGTACATTCCCACTCTCTCGGCCAAGAGGGTTTTAGGACAGTCGGCGTTGGGATGGTTCCCAAAGGCCAACTAGCCCACAAGGCTGCAGCACCAACAGCCAGTGCAATTTTGCCTCCTAGTTTGAGAGTCGTAGTCCTTCACAAACGACTAAGCTGTAAATGGTTTCCCATTGACTGGAGAAACCATTGATAATACAGCTCTCACTTTGCTGTTGGCCCTAATGTAAACTTATGTCAATCTGTGATATAAGCCGAGTGTTGGGCCTATACCACGATGAGAACGAGGGAAATGGTACAGACATGCAGGAGGTATGATTTGGAAATGGGGATATCCCATGCTAGAACTGCCGTTATCTGTATTCAGACACACATGACTGAATGTTCTTTTCCCTTTGTACAGTGTTCACGCCGGTGTACAAATTAACACACACACACACACACACACACACGCGCGCGCGCGCTCACGCACACGCACTCACGCACATGCACACACACACACACACACACACACACACACACGCACATGCACACGCACATGAACACACACATGCACACACACACACACACACACACACACACATCTTGAAGCCACTGGGTCCTGATCATTGTTTCCACGAACAAAAACACGGCAGCCACTTCAAAGACATCGTAAACCACTGACATGGAAACCTAAAACTACCTATGCAGCTTACACTCTGAATATTCCGTGCCTTGAAACAAAGCAGGACTTAAACAGACACACCACATAACACGTCACAAAACAAGCACAATAGCCGAGTGGTCAATGCGTTGGACTTTCAGTCTGAGGGTCCCGGATTCGAATCTCGGTAACGGCGCCAGGTGAGTAAAGGGTGAAGATTTTTCCGATCTCCCAGGTCAACATTATGTGCAAACCTTCTAGTGCCTGAACGTTAAAGATCCTGCAATCCATGTCAGCATTCGGTGGGTTATGGAAACAAGAATATAAGCAGCATGCACCCCCTCCCCCCCCCCCGAAAACGGAGTATGGCTGCCTACATAGCGGGGTAAATAAATAAACAGAACGGTCATACACGCAAAATGTTACATGTGTTTCTGAGCGTGTATGTGTGCGTGCCTGAAATATGATTGAATGACACAGGAAACGAATGATGAGCGCCCAATAGCAGCCGCCTCTCGGCTCTACCCAGGTAGGCAGCCTGTTGTGCAAATGACCCCGAGCTTGTAAAACGCTCAGGGCTTTTTGGTCTCCGATCGAGATTAGGCGCTAGATAAGTATCCATATCATTCATCAAAACAGTCAGACACGTGGTCCAGACCTTTAAAAGCCTGAAGGAGGGTACTGTCGTACAGTTTGTCACAGTATCATGTGTCTGTGTGAGATTCG
>NC_134884.1:20817904-20820404 GCF_041734735.1 Babylonia areolata
TGCCACTGGTGTTGGGCTGCAGTGAGACCTCTGTCCGCTCTCCTGTTGTTCCGGACAGGTCGTGAGAGAAAGCCTGAAATGAAGACTATTCCACACGGCGACTGTCTCTGTCCGTCTGTCTCCCATGTACACATCCCCGCTCCACCATCACCATTATTTCCAGCACTGCTGCTCCTCCTCCTCCTACAACTGCTGTTGATGCTGTTGCTGCTATCACTGCGGCTACAACAACTACTGCTACTGCAGCTACTACCTCTGCTACTCTCACTGCTGCTAATGTTAGTTAAAATACTGCTGCTCCTTTAGTTCAGTACAACTACTTCTGCTCTCGCTGATAGTGATGCTTCTGCTAATACCTCTACCTCCGCTGGCTGCTCCTCCGTCCGTTGTCAACTGCCGCTGCTGTTACTGCTGATGTTAATTTCTGCTGCCATTACTACTGGTGATACTACAAATACTGCCGCTGCTGCGACAACTGAGGCTACTATAACTTTTGCTGCTGCCATTACTACTGGTGATATATAACTTTTGCTGCTGCCATTACCACTGGTGATACTACAAATACCGCCGCTGCTGCTACTACTGATGTTACTGTAACTTTTGCTCTTCCATTATTACCGGTGCTACTACTTCGAGTACTGCCGTTGCTTCTGCAACTGATGCAACTGTAACTTCTGCTGCTGCCATTACTACTGACGCTACAAGTACTGGCACTGCTGCTACTTCTGAAGTTAACTTCTGCTGCCATTACTATTGGTGCTACTTACTACTACAAGTACTACCGCTGCTGCTACTACTGATGTTAACTTCTGCTGCCATTACTTCTGGTACTACTACAAATACTGCCACTGCTGCTACTACTGAGGCTACTATAACTTTTCCTGCTGCCATTACTACTGGTGATACTATAACTTTTGCTGCTGCCATTACCGCTGGTGATACTACAAATACCGCCGCTGCTGCTACTATAACTTTTGCTCTTCCATTATTATTGATGCTACTACTTCGAGTACTGCCGCTGCTGCTGCTACTGATGCTACTGTAACTTCTGCTGCTGCCATTACTACTGACGCTACAAGTACTGCCACTGCTGCTGCTACCGATGCTACTATAACTTTTGCTGCTACCATTACTACTGATGCTACTGCTACAAGTACTGCCACTGCTGCTACTACCGATGCTACTACAACTTTTGTTGCTGCCATGACTACTCAGTGAGGCTACTCTTACTTTTGCTGCTGCCATTACTACTGCTGCTATTATCACAAGTACTACTGACCGCTGCTGCTACTATTGATGTAGCCATTACTACTGAGGCTACTTTAACTTTTGCTGCTTCCATTACTACTGCTTCTACAACCGATGCTACTATAACTTTTGCTGCTGCCATTACTACTGCTGCTACTTCCGATGCTACTATAACTTTTGTTGCTGCCATTACTACTGCTTCTACTACCGATGCTACTATGACTTTTGCTGCGGTTACTACTGCTTCTACTACCGATGCTACTATAACTTTTGCTGCTGCCATTACTACTGCTTTTACTACCGATGCTACTATAACTTTTGCTGCGGTTACTACTGCTACTGTACTAACAACGCAGACAACGTCAAGCCAACGCCACTCGGCGTTTCCCACCAGTACAGCTGACAGACACAAACTGAGTGAGACAAAACAGATCGCGCTGAGGAAAAACACAAGACACAGACGTGTTCCGCTTCACACAGGTGAACAGAATTATGTCCACGGGAAGCCGCAATGATGACGATGGTGTGTATTTGTTTTTTGTATCACCTGGAGACGTTTCTGGGTTTGTTGCAGACTGCCATGTATATCATCTGTTTATTTATCTGAGTGCAAACTGAAGGTGATGAGTTTGATAGCAGCCTCGGGTTGTAGAGTTCCGTCCCCTTCTCTCTGTCTCTGTCTGTCTCTCTGTATCTGTCTGTCTCTATTTCCCTCTCTCTCTCTCACTTGTGTGTACATTACTGCATTATTGTTCTTCCATTTTCTTTGATATGTGTTGTAACTTAACTTACTTATATAACTTTTGACCCCCCCCCCTCTCTCTCTCTCTCTCTGTCGATTTATCAGTCTGTCCGTCTGTCTCTCTCACTTTCATTTCATCTTTTCTTCTTTACTCTCCCCCCCCCCCCTCTCTTTTGATATGAATTTTCTCTTTTTGTGTTTGTGAGTTTCTTTTTCTTTTTTGATTATTTATTTAAATTTTGTACCCCAGGGCTGGGTGGAAAAAAGCATTCTTGTCATTATGCTTATCTCAATACCCTGGAAAAATAAAATTTCATTCATTCATTCATTCTCTCTCTCTCTCCTTTCCTTCCGAGAACTCCGAGTTTCACCACTGGTGAAATATCTGCGTATGTGATCGGTTTGTTTAATCCCACCATTTAGGTAACCACATTCCGTCTTCAAGGATGATGTCTAAACACGACACCAGTGTGTATGTGTTGTATGTATGTCTTCCATCTCACTGGTATA
>NC_134884.1:20825404-20850404 GCF_041734735.1 Babylonia areolata
CAATAAGCGTACATAAATAAATAATAATAAAAAATGTAGTAGTAGTAGTAGTAATAATAATAATATATATAAAAAAAATAAATAAAATAGTCCAGTTGGTTGTTTATTGTAGGTCCCCACATGAACCTCTTTTCAAATAATAACCTACAGAAGTAGTGCATACAATATTTGATTATTGATAAATTTTTTGTCCTAATCCCGCTTCCCCCGTCCCGCCTCTCACACACACCCTTCCAGTATTATGTTTTTTCTTCCTCCAATCACTGACACTCCCCCTCTGCATTTTACATTTTGTACAGTCTTTCTTTTCCACATTCTGTTCTCTCTCTCTCTTTCTCTGTCTCTCTCTCTCTCTGTTTCTCTCTTCCTTTATTAGTCCCCTCCCCCTTGCCCCCCCCCCTCCCCTCCACCTCAACCGCCCCCCTTTTAATTCGAATATACAGATATGTCGATTTCTAATTAATAATAACAATCATCGTTATGATAGAAATGATGATAATCCACAACAACAACAAAAAAAAAATAATATCATTTATTTTCAGTAGGATAGATGAACAGACTATAAATAAATAAACGATGAAGAGTCACTGGAGAACCGAACTGAAGAACTGTTCACCAGATTCCTTCAGGTCTGACGGTTGTATGTCAAAGCCTGGGTTTCTGCTGATGTTTTCCCGTCTGTTTTGCAAAGTTGCACAACCATCGGTTTTAAGTCTGCCACACACACACACACACACACACACACACACACACACACGAATACCTAACACACACACACACACACACACACACACACAAACACACGAATACCTAACACACACACACACACACACACAAACAGAACCCAGCTTGAACGCACATCACAGACATCAGCCGCCACCTGTGCACGCCATAACCAACTAAACAGGAGTGATGGCCTAGAGGTAACGCGTCCGCCAAGGAAGCGAGAGAATCTGATCGCGCTGGTTCGAATCACGGCTCAGCCGCTGATACTTTCTCCCTCTCCACTAGACCTTGAGTGGTGGTCTGGACGCTAGTCATTCGAATGAGACGATAAACCGAGGTCCCGTGTGTAGCATGCACTTAGCGCACTTAAAAGAACCCACGGCAACAAAAGGGTTGTTGCTGGCAAAATTCTGTAGAAAAATCCACTTCGATAGGAAAAACCAATAAACTGCACGCAGGAAAAAAAAAAAGAAAAAGAAAAAAGGGTGGCGCTCTCAGTGTAGCGACGCGCTCTCCCTGGGGAGAGCAGCCCGAATTTCACACAGAGAAATCTGTTGTGATAAAATGAAATACAAATACAAATATTATGCCTGGAAACAAATTCAGCAAGACAAAATAATCACACCACGCAACAGTACAGTAGCTAACAAAACGCGCAAAACTCTTCCCCAAGGCAGAAACCAAATTTCTGAGCGCCATGCCCAATAACAGGTGGAAACGGACAAGGGTCTTTGACCAGAGCGTTAAGTGGCTGGTTGGGTGTCAGTCCTCTTCCTGTTCTGTGAGTCAGGGGAAGCTACTCAGTGGAAGCTTCCTGTGCCTTGGGGATCCACGTGTTTTTTGTTGTTTGTTTTCTCTTCTTTTTCCTCTTTGTTTGCTTTTGTTTTGTTTTTGACTCACTTGTGTAAACAAAGTGAGTCTATGTTTTAACCCGGTGCTCGGTTGTGTGTGTGTGTGTGTGTGTGTGTGTGTGTGTGTGTGTGTGTGTGTGTGTGTGTGTGTGTGTGTGTGTCCATGGTAAACATTAACATTGACATTTTCTCTGCAAATACTTTGTGAGTTGACACCAAATTAGGCATAAAAATAGGAAAAAATCAGTTCTTTCCAGTCACCTTGTTTAAAACAATATTGCACCTCTGGGATGGGCACAAAAAAATAAAAAATGAAGCCTAATTATATGCAAACTGCATTTACTGTTATATTTATATTTTTTGTAATCTCTGAACTTGGCACTTTGATCTGATATTCTGACCCAACAACAAGAGCAGTCATTATTATCATTTTTTGTTCACACAGGAACTTCTTTTGCTAAGCATGGAAGTTTTATTTATTTTGCAAATGTTTTGGTGCAGATAGTAAAAAAGGGAAATTACTCTGTAATTAATGCTAGGGGAGTTAATTTGCTTTAAACTGATCTTTCTCATCTTAAACATTACATTTTGAAATTATACTCAATACATAAAAAGCTTGGATTTTTTTTATAAAGTGTATCACAAGTGAGTCTTCAAGGCCTTGCCTCTCTTGTTTCTAGATGATCCACGGACACATCAACTGGAGAGTCACATCAAGACAGTGTGAGATTGTCAGCTGTGCAGTACAGCTTGTGAATACGAAGAAAAAAGAAAAGACACAGAAAATGGGCAGGAGAGGACCAAGATGGAAACTATTTCTTTGTGCGAGGAAATGAAAAAGAAAGGAAGAAGGAAGGAAAGGGAAAGGTAAACCCAGACGTACAGAGAAACAGAATGAAAGGAAAAAAGGACAAGGACAGACTGAATGACAAAAACGTGAAAAGCAAACAGGCAGACAAATAGAACGAAAGATATAGAAATAGTATAAAAAAAACAAAAAAAACAAAAACAAAAAAAACAACAACAACAACGAAAAAAAAAAGATAGAAGACACATGAATAGGTGGATAGATAGGCAGACAGACAGACAGTCAGTCAGACAGACAGACAGACAGATAGATAGAGAGATAGATAGATAGATAGATAGACATGTGAGTTTGAAAAACGAAGACACATACAGACAAGCAGACACCCACCGACCGACCACCCCCCCCCCTACACACACACACACACACACACACACACACACACACACACCAGACAGTTTCTCGTGTGACTCAGTGTATCCACCATTGTTCTAAATCAGACTCCCTGAACCTGTGATATATCGTCAGTGATGGCGTGAAAAATACGAGGTACAGAGGAACAAAGCCAGAACGACCCTGGAGTTTCTGTAGCCTTTCGTTATATTTTTCTCTTTTTTTCATCTTTTTTTCGTGTTTTTTTTCTTTCCATTGTCGTGGTTGGTGGTGGTGGTGGTGGCTTTCACTCTCTGACGGGACATGCTCAATGAGTTGCATAATACTATTTGTATCTTGTGTGCCTTTGCAAAAGCGACAGCTTCTGCACTTGGAATTGTTTGCTGTTTCACTTGATGAACAAACGGCAGGTTTTATGATCGTTATGATCTGTGTGTGTGTGTGTGTGTGTGTGTGTGTGTGTGTGTGTGTGTGTGTGTGTGTGTCTCTCTCTCTCTCTCTGCCCCCCACCAATCCCCTATCTCCCCGAAATATACCAATGTCAGGCAACTGCTCCCTTCCAATCCCCACCCCACTCCTGCATGCTTTGACGCCTTCTCGAAAGAATTCAATTCAGTTCAATTCAATTCAGTTCAAAATGCTTTTATTGTCTGCTTCAGCCAAAACAGATAATTCTCTTTCGACTCACCGGAAAAACCCAGCCCACCAGAAAATACAAATACCAAAATACAAAAAAACACACACAACCCCCCCCCCCCCCCCCCCCCCCAAAAAAAAAAAACGAACGAGTAACTCACCGTTCCCTGATCACCATGCACACATCAGTCACATAAAATGAAAGACATAGGGGAAAGATAATATTATGTTTTGAGAAAGACTGCAACAAGTGTGGAAACTGAAACTGTCCTCATAACAGATAGCACTGTGTTGCATGATTACTATGTTCGTTCTACACAAGAAGAGCGTGTCACCATAATTACCTTATCTCCCCTCTATAATGTATATTTGTTCCCCTGTTGCAGTGGCGTTCCTACAGAAACATGCCGAGGACAAAAACAAACCAACAAAAAAAAAAAAAAAAAAAAAAGAAGAAAATCTTGTAACCCAGCCACGTGATGCTGGATACATTGTTTTGTCATCCCAACTGAAAAACCAGAACACGGATAACCGCTAAAGTTCTAGTAAAAGACTTGACAGGACTGACTAACAGGAAGACAGGGGAACAGAGAGAGAGGGAGATAGACAGACAGACAAACAGAGAGACGGACTGACTGACTGACAGACAGATAGAGACGGAGACTCAGAAAAAGTGAGAAGCGGTGAGTGCGAAACCAAGAAAGAAGTTCCTGTTCAATATGCTGATAGTTGTGCACACCCAAGAAATGATGACCTTTTTTTTTTTAAATATTATTGATATTCGCAAGAAATGATTGTGATGTTCACTTACTGTGAACATACTCTAAGATACTTGACAGTTTGTATTCCTTGACAGCCTGTGTAAGATCTTAAGAAATGAATGATAACACTCCATGATGATAACCATCCTATGTATAATCCAGCTGCTTGGCTGTTTCTGTCTGTCAGTCTATTTAAGTTGGGTTTTTTTTCTTCTTTATAAACGTCCATTAAGATGTTGTTGTAAAATGTCAACCTATCAAAATGGAATTTTTAAAATGTAAAAAAAAAAAATAAAATAAAATAAAATAAAAAAAAAAGAAAGAAAGAAAGAAAGAAAAAAAGAAATGATGACCTTCCACTTTCGGACTGACCGACCCACAGACAGGCAGACAGACGGACGGACGGACGGACGGACAAACAAAGAGAGAGACCGTCAGACAGAGAGGGGCCGAACCCAGAAACCCAATCCCCTGTCTGTATGCACACACACAGGGCAAGGTGACCCTGCACTCAGGTCTCCACCACCACCACCACCACCACCACCCCGCCCCACCCCCACCACCCCCGACCCCCCAGACGTTCAGACGGATCAACAGAGATCACCGACAAACAGGGGGTGACTTGCTTTGCTGTTTGGGGAGGTGGGAGGGTGGGGGGTGGGGGTGGGGGGAACCAGGGCGGGGAGATGAGGGAAGGGGTGAAGGGAGGGGGGGGAGTAGAGCAGAAGGGTGTGGGGACAAGGTCAGAGGAGGGTGGGGGCAGGGGGAGGGGCGGATGGGAATGGGTGGGGGTGGGGGGTTGGGGGGGGGGGGGGGAGGGGAAACGGGTAGGGTGAGGGAAATCGGTTAAGGGCTGCACGTCAGAAGTCAACAAAGAAGAGGTGAGTTAGTTCCAATGACTTTGCGAACTTGTCATTCAACTTATGCTCTGCTCTCAACCTCCTTCCTGTCCGTCCCTCCCTCCCCCCAAACCCCTCCATGCCCCCCCCTCCCCCCAACCCCCTCCCCCTGCTGTGCATGCCAAACGATAGGTGAATGAACGTGCTGGGGTCTTACTTTATGGGGAACATTTCTGGGTTTATTTACTTATATCTCTAATTCACCCATATGTAACATTCGGGTTTAGTGTCGACACCTACCTCCGAGGTGATATATATATATATATATATATATATATATTATATTATATATATATTTATATATATGGCCGAAGGGGATAACCATCCCAAGGTTGATGGTGGGAACCTGTCTAACACTGCAATGACATCACCAGAACGACAGCACGTTGATATAAGCAGTGAAAACCAACCTTTATTCATTTATCTATTTATTTGTGTGTGTGTTGTGTGTGTGTGTGTGTGTGTGTGTTAGATGTCCGTGATTCGAACTCAACATTTTTGACTGCGAGCTTTGGCGCTCAGCCTGTATAAAACCGGTCGAGCTGAATGTAATAGGATCCTGTCGGCAGTCGACCTTAAGGTCATTTCTTTCCACGAAACTAAAAGCTTCAGTGGTGGACAGAACAACAGACAGTTGGGAACGGCGTTCAAGTGGTGTCCGTGCATTGTTGTTGGAAGCGGTACAAAGCATGTAAGCTGCAATGAAGCGTGGAATTGCAATGATCTGAACGGATCTTAAGTGCCTTTGTCTGAGCGAACAGTCAATGTACATGTGTGGAGAAGGTCTAGTTTTGGTGCATTACTATCAGTATTGTACACTGATCACGGATGAATGCGCTTTTGGTGTGTTTTTGTTTTCCTTTTTCTTCTTTTTTTTTCTTTTGTATTGCTTGTAAGAAAAATAATTCTTTTGGAATGAATACACGTGTTGACAGTCAGAGAGAGAGTCGTTATCACTCAGCGTGACGATGGTCAACAAGCCACGTTTACGACGCATGAAACAGCCACCCTCAGAGCAGTTCCAACGTTTGTTAATTTCATGCGTCTCCTTTATAACGAGACTAAATTTGAATGACTTTGTTTGTCAAAGGGAAAAAAGAAACGATCGTGCATTGGCAATCATCACAAATTTCCCCATACACTATTTATTCATAAACGATGAAAATTCTACTTTTCTAGGATTAGTTTATGATAGCTATTAAAAACGGAAGTAAAAATGACATAAAATAGATCGATAGATAGAGAGAGAGAGATAGAAGTTCCTATAGCAGTGATTCCACACACACCCAAACCCTCCTCAGTCTCACCATCATCCCTTGAACAGTTTATGAGTGACACAACAAAGGAGACGACTTCAAAGATGATCCACTCTCCACACGTGATGTCTATTCTGTATCAGCTGCAGTACACTGTACCCAAACAAAGGACACAGACAACAACAAAGAAACAACAACAGCCAAGGTGACGAACACCTAGCCAGAGAAAGACAGAGACACACACACAGTGAACAAACATGTTCCTTCTTCGCACTGTGTATGCGCACGGGACAGGGTGACCGTGCACTTTCCCCATTCTCTGACGGCTCAGTTGAGATAATATGCTGATGAAGGAGTAATTACTTCCAAGTGGTTTCAGCTCTTCACCGACATGAGAACACCCCCACCTTCACCCCCCCCCCCCCCAACCCACACCACCCACCCCGTTCGCTCACCACTTCTGGAGATGTGTGGAGAGGGAGGGGAGGGGCCTGAAGGTGATGGAGGGGCAGTTTTGTTGTTGTTGTTGTTTGTTTGTTTGTTTGTTTAGAACACTGACATTTGTGATGTATTTGCGTCAGAAGTTCTGAGTGAACATCCGGTGTCAGTGTCATGGCTCACAACGCTAACCAAGGTCACGGAAGGCTGCTCTTTACTTGTTTCACTGGCAATAAGCGAGCACTTCCTTCGCATATATGTCCGAGTATTGTTGTAAGTTCTCATATTTGGCTGCTGTTACGTTTTAAAGCACTTCACGGCTGGGCTGCATCACTGAGCAACATTGCTACGTTTACTTTGCATTACGAACGTTCCCATGTCTACGTTAATTTACATAGACTGGAAAATTCTGAATGCCAAGCAAACTCAGCGCCGGTAAGATCTCTCATGTAGGCTACATGGAACACACATCAGTGCACGACAAACAGTGACGCCTGATACGAACACAAGGCCTGGATCTAACCTCGCGTTGAATCACATCCACGGGAAGGGCAGCCACTCTAGAGTTTTACAGATGCTTCTAGAACTGTAACGTACTTCCGCTTTCTAAGCGTCACACAAACCTTTTTGTTTAACTTTTATGGCCATAAGTTTCTATTACATATATCTACTTCGTTTTCTGTACATAATAAGTCATCAACTAACATCAGTTATACGAACGTCACATGGAACACGACCAAGAAACTTCGAAGGGAGAATGTAAACATGTCTATCTATACTCAATATTTGAACCAACTAGCAAAGTCTCCACAAGGGAAAATGTTTCTCAGTTTTTTTAGACAGACAAAGACACGGAAAGAGATACACAGACAAGGAGACACAGTGAGACAGACAGACAAGCAAAGAAAGACAGACAGACAGGGTGAGACAGAAAGACAGTCAAAGTCACAGAAACAGAGCTGTGAGACAGCCAAGCAAGAAAGAGGCAAAGACAGAGAAAGAGACAGAGAGAAAGAGACAAACTGACAGAAACAGGGTTAGAAGACAGAGAGACAGAGAAAAACAGAGACAGCGACAGATCCACAGATGGGAGTTAGAACTTAGACAAGACGAGGTATTCACCACTCAGCACGTGGTGATCTCACAAATATCCATCCAGCTGTTCTGAAACGACGTTGCTCATGAAGAACTCAATAGAGAGAGACAGAAAGAGAGAGAGAGGGAGAGTGTGTGTGTGTTTATGTCTGTCTGTGTGTTTGCATGTGTGTGTGTGTGTGTGTGTCGTTTCTGTGTGTGTTTGTGTATGTGTGTGAGTCTGTGTCTGTCTGTCTGTGTGTATCTGTATGTGTGTGTTGTATGTTTGTGCCTGTGTGCATGCGTGTGTCTATGTATATGTGTGTGTGTCTGTGTGTTTGTGTGTCTGTGTATGTTGTGTGTTTATGTGTGTGTGTGTGTGTGTGTGTGTGTGTGTTTGTGTGTCTGTGTATGTTGTGTGTTTATGTGTGTGTGTGTGTGTGTGTGTGTGTGTGTGTGTGTGTGTGAGTATGTCAGTCTGTATGTGAGTCTGTGTATGTGTATGTGTGTGAGTGTGTGTGCGTCTGTCTGTGTCTGTGTGTTTGTATGTGTGTGTGTTGTATGTTTGCGCGCGCGCGTGTGTGTATGTGTGCGTGCATGCGTGTGTGTGGTGATGAGTGAGTGGAAAGAGAACGAGCTGAAATGAGGGAGCTGAGAAAGCCGGGAGGTTCGGGTGAAGGGGGGGCGGGGAGGGGGGGGGGGGGGTAGAGGAGATGTGGTGGTCATGGAGAGCCAAGAGCTAATGAGAATGTGTCTCGGCCACGCTACTAAAAGTCAGCTAGGTTTCCCCAGGAAATGAGATGAGGTGAAGGCCAGATGTCCTCTGTCTGTCGATCTATCGATGAGGACAGACAGGTCTGTTGCACGCTGTTCTTCTCTAATGCTGAGTGACGCCGGGCGTTCGGCATGTCTGTTGTGTCCCTAATCGGATGTTGTCCCTGTCGGGGTGTAGATCCGACACAAATGGCGCTTTATGAATCAAATCATAATTGTTATCATTATCATCGTTATTATTATCATCATTGTCAATTTAACGTGGAGCGGTGGCTCAGTAGTGATGCGCTTGACAAGGAAGAGGGCGTCTGCGGGTTCGAATCCATTATAAGGGCTGTGATTTTTTTTTTTTTTTTTTTTTTAACTCTCCCCTTCTCTACATTTGAGTGGTGGTCCGTGTGATAGCTGTTCGACGAAACGATAAAGAACTTTCGGCAATGAAAGAACAGTACACTTTGAAAGTGAAACAAATACTTTTACAGACCAAAAATAGATGATGATCATCATCATTATCATCATCATCACAATCACAATCATAGTAATATGGGGTGACGATGCACTGCGGCGATGCACTCTCAGCTCAGAGAAAAACCCGAAAGAGACAAATGTGACAAACAAAGTAATGTAATACGATACAATCAAACGAAAATCCAAGACTATTGTTCGATTCTTTGAGAGCTTATAACCACGCACGTTATAACACCGTACTAACTGAGTAGCTTTTGAGTGCCGGTCAAACAATTCTACAAGGCGTTACTTTTAAGCAGAGTAACAAAAACGACTTAACTGGATGCTTATAAACTTGATACATTATACAGTCAAATGCGATTTTAAAAGAATAATGTCTGCGAGTAACTCAATAATAATTATTATTATTGTTATACTTACATAGCGCTGAATCTTGTACAGAGACAAATCAAAGCGCTTTTGCACCAGTCATTCACACGCATGCATAACTCTAAAACTGGAAAAACTGAAGACAAGGAAGAGGCAGGGAAAGGAGGCTATTTTGGGAAGAGGTGGGTTTTAAGACGAGACTCGAAACAGCTGAGTGCGGAGACCTGACGAAGGGAAAGAGGAAGTTCATTCCAGTTGCAAGGTCCAGAGACAGAGAAAGAACGGCGGCCAACAGTCGAGTGTTTGAATCTGGGTATGCGTAAACAGAGTGGATCCGAGGCTGGCCTTCCATCCTAAAAGTGAGCAGCAGCTGACACGCTATAAACCACAGTTGAGGCTGACCAGCATAGTGAGAGGATATTCATTTATGAATGCACAAAAGAAGTTCATTCAAAAATGCCCGGAAGAAATCCATTAATGAATGCATAAGATTAAATCACAAATCCACATATTTTCATTCACAAATACTTTGAAGAAGTTTTTTGTTTGTTTGTTTGTTTGTTTGTTTGTTTGGTGTGTGTGTGTGTGTGTGTGTGTGTGTGTGTGTGTGTGTGTGTGTGTTGTTTCGTTCTTTTTTACAAATGCACAGAAGAAATTCATTCATAAATGCATAGACGAAATTCATTCACATAATTATGCTCAGAAGAATTTCATTCACAAATGCACAGACAAAAACTCATTCACAAATGCCCAGCTTTTAGTAAGGTAGTAATCCTGGAGTTTTCGTTGGAACAGGGAATGTCAGATGAACACCAACATAAGGACATTATCGAACAAGGACCCAAACACCTGTTTTGAGGTCAGTGTACGTTGCAAGTGGTTGATCAATTAATCAATAAGCAGCGTGCATGTGGGGGAAAAGAATTGAAATTGCCACCGTGTTATTGCCTATTCCGGCTGGCTAAACATGCACAAGGAACTAAACAAGAACACGGAAAATGCCATACCCTACTGTCTTTTGCGAGAATTTCACTCCCCCTAATAATAATTGTCAATACCTTCTTGATACATCATGCTAAACATTGATTTTCTAGTATGAATTAGTATCCTGAATTCTGGGACCTATTTCTACAGTAAGTTTTAGCACAGATGATGGTGTTACCATAAGTAGATAATATAACCCATTTTAAGTGGCTTTCGGCTCTGTTTGTGGGTTACTTTAATTTTATTCTGATAGAAACTGAGTCGCTAAGCTAACGTGCAGCCGACATGCAAGGTTGGAAAACTCGTTCATTCTGTTCATGAGCTGCTGCCGGCGGCTGCCGACAGAGACAGATGGAGAAGGGAGGTTGCGTCTGCGGTCCTCAGGCTTCCCCCAACGACTACTTTGTAGTTATGGGCCTGAGGTGAGGTGAGGTGAATAGGAATAAACGTAGCGATAGCCTTGAGATGGCCTTAATGGTCGGCGAGGCTCTAAGCATAATAATTTGATTTGATTTGATTTGTGTTATGCCTATTTCTTGATTAGAAGGGTCGATTATACGCCACATGTCTTTTATCATGCCTGCATAGCAAAGTTCATGATTATTTTCGTTTAAATAGATCCCAGAATTTAGGACACTAAGATAGGACATAACCAAAAATCCCTGTATCCTGACTCCGACACAGAATCACCACCCATTCTTTCCAACTGGTCCATAGCCACGACTCCTCAAACAGTTCAAGAGATTTTATCGGCAACATTTTACGTCATCTTGCTGACAAAACCAGAAAAAAGAACTATGCATACCAGCTGATGAACGAGTCAGTGAAGAGAAACGTCACACGTCTTTCTCTGTCCACAACGTTTTACGTCTTTCTGCAGACAGACTGGATTAAAAAGAGACATCATCTTTTGACCAAGTCAGGTCGCCTAGATTGGGACGGGTCTCCAAGAGTTTGTTGGTTTTCTGATTGAGAGATCCGCTCTCCAGGCCACAGGTAATATCAAAGAAATCATTAAGTGCTGGAGACGGAGAGGAAGAGAGAAAAACGATGGACTGACAATAATGCAGAATGGACGGGGAAACCATTGGCAGAGGCTCAGGCTTCGACGCCCAAGCGAGAGGAATCTGGTGAACGGTTCTTCAGTGCGACATCCCACTGACTCTTCACTGAATTATAAGGTAAGATACAACTTTACTGTCTGTAGGGTAGGTATGCCTAATTGCGAACGGTCTAGTCGATGCGAGCAGCTCAATTTTTGTATTGTACAGATATCAGGTTGTACGATCGTCAAATGTAACTCTTCTGTTTTTGGAGGCTTCCTCCGATTGGTCGCGCCAGGAAAAGTTCATATGCTCCTTCGTTTCAACGGGTTTTTTTTTCCCAGTTGAAATACCAGAGGTCCCTGAGGGTAAATTCGAACGGGAAAATCTGATTGCGAACGATGGGTTTGGGAACATGTGGATAATTAAAACAGAAGAAGGCTTGAACTCATTAGACATATATTTTTGGAACATCGCACCAGACTGTTGTATTGCTGGTTTTGATTACACACGCACACACAAACACACATTAAAACACACACACACCCAACACCGCACACAAATACGCCCTTTTGAGAGTGCTCAGTAACTGTGCAGCAGTGTTTGCAAATAGACTCACGTCAAAATATCCGATCGTCAAATTGCATACGACACTATTTTGGAGATTCGCGTCAAATCTGACGTTCTGATCTGTTACCAACATGCTTCCTTAAATTATCCCAGCTCTGGTAATGCCATTCAACATATCAAATCAAGTCAGCTGTTTTAAAACTGTGTCAAACTTCAAGCCCTACTACTTGCTTCCCTTGATTTTAGGATTTTGAGAGCACGTTTGTGAACTTGGTCAGCAGTGGTGTGCGATGAGAAGAAAAAGCGCGAAAACAACCGGAAATAGCTGATGTTTGACTGGTTCTTGGAAATGGATATTCATTAATGTATCCTAACGAGGTCGAAGCAGTCGTTAAATCGTGAAATGTACACGAGCCGTTCGCAATCCCTGAATGCACAGACATTTGTCTTTTAGGGTGTCATGCGTGAAAAAGAAGAAGAGGAAGACCAACATAACAGGTCCACAGTATTGTTCATTCGTTACTAATCTGCTCTGATTTCAGTTACTGCGGAGAAGTGAGACGTGTTGTACAGAAATGATGCTATGGAGAAAAAACCAATACGTGGCTTTCCCATTGTTTTTGTTTCCGTGACTAAACGTGCGCTTACACACTCGCAAGCACGCACTTTCTCTAACACACACACACACACACACACACACACGCACACACACATGAAACCCTTGCCACTGTCATCAGTCTAAGTCATTCCCCCACATTGTAAACAAGTGACATTTGCTGGCCACGTGGAGGTGACTAATGCCCTGACATAAGTAATAAACACAACGCAATGCCTGTGGGAAGAAATGACTCGGCGACAGATGTGGTCCGCATCGAGCTTCATGTCGCTGTCGTTGCCAGTTCCCTTGTCTAGCTTGACGCTCAACAATCGACCGTAAATGGTTTCACATTATGATAACAGCGATACTGATCTATCCATGTAAAGTTTACACAATTGGTGGTTATTTTAGCATTGTATTCCTGTGGTTAAAGATCCCAGTCTGTCTCTTTGGCTGTTTCTGTCTGTGTCTGTTTCTCTCCTTCTCTTTCTCTGTGTGTATACATGTATGTATTTCTGCATGCATGGGCAAAAATGATTTAGCATGAATGTATGTGGGCTGCGTGTATGCACACACACTAATTATATATATACATATATATATATATATCTGTGTGTGTGTGTGCAATTATAGTGTGTGTAGTGGTAGTGTGTGTGTGTCAGTGCGCGTGCATCCAAACTGATCACATCGGTGGTAACACCAAAGATGTGAACTCTCTGAGATGTTCTTGAGGTGCCATCTTTCACAGCATACCCTAACGCTATCATACTCAACCTATGGTTTCTGCATTTTCTTTTCTTTTCTTTTCCCCTTGCTTTTTGTGCCCCAGAATTCGGGACTGTTTTATCCACATTTTGATGACGAAAACTAATGATGGTGGTAAAGAGGATGCAGCTATCATAGGGTTCAGTTTAGGTTTCAGAACAGTTGACATGGCTGCACTCTCATGATATACCGGCGTCAGTACATCCAGGCTCGAGAGATACAGACACCCGCATCCGTGAAGTGGATGGATGACCCTGGACTGTGTGGTCCCAGTCCTCCCTTGTGAGCCCACAGCACACTCAGCTCTGGACAGACCCCAACAGTGACCAGCCGAAACCTCCCCCACCTTCCCACCCACCCACCCCCTACCTCTGGTGGGACTCGACCCCGCGCCCTCCCAGTCGTCAGTCCGTGACGCTGACCACTTTGCCCATGTCCCTCATGAGAAGAACGAAGGCCATGCCTCGCCACGGTAGCTGGTCTTCCTCTGTTTTCTGTCAGTTCCTTTTTTCTTTTCAAGCGAATGTGGTGTAGGGGTCTATGGATCATCAGTCCGCATGATTTCACATCTCCTTTAAACTGAAACTGGGTTCCTTCTGGAATTGATTGATATTCTTTTCACAGTGCTTCCTTTTTTTTTCTTTTCTTTCCCCTTTTTTTCTTTCTTTTTATAATTATAGTAGCAGGCCTCCTTCGGTCATGGCTGACCATGGGTAGAGTATATCCGACCTAATGTCTAATTGGGCTGTCTGCTTGGACCAAGAGGCGTCGCCTGTGACTGTAGAGACCGATGCGAGAGAAACAGTCTCTGTCGCAGCGGTCACATGTGTAAGATGAAGCTGGTCTGTTGGCTGCCGTCCCTTTTCTGCGAGTTCGCTTTTCTGTTGCTGCAGCTGACAGTTTGTCCTCACTAATCCGTAGCTGATTCTTTTTATATAATCCCGTCTAAATCAGTCGGGCAGCTGCCTTCCTGTCTGATTGAAGTAGATCTTGGCTTGGAGTAGAGTTCCTTTCTTTTTCTTCTTCTTCTTCTTTTTCTTAAATGGGGTGTTTCGTTTTTGCTTTGTTTCGGGTTTTTTTTCTTGTTGCCAGATTTCTTTTTCCGTCTGCCTCTTTCATTGTCTTCTTCTGTCCCTGTCGGCTTGTTTCTCTCTCAGTATCTGGCTGTCAGTCAGCTGTTTCTTTCACGTTCAGTCCGGATTACGAGGCAAATCAGATTTTGGATTTCTATTAGCTGAGGTGTCTTCGAAAATGTATAGTATTTTATGTAATTTGTACACACAGGTGGTTATAGATCGGAATGGATTAGTAATGTTCACCTTTTTTTCTTCATGAAACGGGATTTTTTTGTCTTTGGGAATCATAGATATTTTGAATGAAGATTATTCACGTCGCACTGTCATTATGTTGAAGGGCAATTTTGAAATTATATGGATAACTAAATCAAAAAGTACCTAATGTTTGTTTCATAAGCGTAACAAAAAAGTAATTTAACAGAGAAAAATGTATCGGTCAGTCTTTAAATGTAATAGCCGCTGTTTACCTTTTGGAACACGATGAGTAAAAGGAATTCAAAGAGAAAACCCTATTTGCTAAATTTTCTGAAAAAGAAAGAAAAGTAACATAAATACTTACTTGAAGGTGGTAAGTTCTGTTCTGTCATAGAGTGTCCAAAATTTTCTGATATTCGCAGAAGATTGTTGCCTGATAGATATCTATCATGTCCAAAGTTTGTATTTTCATTTGTAAATTATTTTCTGAGGGCAAACAACGGGTTCTGCTGAGACTTGGTAATTCATTAACACTTGAAATGTTGCATAGCACACTTTCATCGATGCAAAAGTAATGATGAACATGAACTTTGTTTTTGTCTTAACTGTTTTGTTTTCCGAAATTATCCATGCCCCAAAAGAGTTAAAAGTTAATTTCTCCTGGAATATTAGCAGTTCAGCATGGAAACTGGATACTTGCTATTAACTGGATGATGTGGACAAAACCTGTTGAGTTAGCTAATCTGACAACAAATGACAGCTGTACTGTGTTGTACTGTACATTACCTAGATGACTGTTAGTGTGGAAGTCATTGGCATTGTCCAGGTGCATGGCATTAAGTGCTTGGAAAAAAAAATAAAGTGAAAAGAAAAAGCGGAGTATGAATTTCAATGGTTAAAACACGGGAGCGTTTGCGTGTGTGTGTGTGTGTGTGTGTGATCGTGCGTGCGTGAGTGCATGCATCTTATATGTGTGTGTGTGTGTGTGTGTGTGTGTGTGTGTGTGTGATCGTGCGTGTGCGTGTTCGTGCATGCACGCGTGTTTTTTTTTCTAATCAATTTTGTATGACGACATGTTTTGGATAGTGTGTTATGCCACTCTCAGTTTCTCATGCCGACATGCATGCTTATTTAATGTCCATGGTTGGTACGAGTTAATGAACAATTTATACTTAGCAATTAATTTTGTTCGTCGAGCACTTCTGTATAAACTGAAATGGCTGTTTTCATCCGAAAATGAAAATTCAACCAAATGGTTAGCTTTGTTACATGCCGACAGCATTTCAACTTTGGGATATGCTTGTCTCGTGAAGTGTGTACGTTAGCATACCCAACAAATGTGGCCAAAGACTTAGGAATGTAACTTTGGCATTGATTCCAGATATTGAAGCAATCATGGTTTCTTTCACACACACTTTCGGGCCACTCTTTCTTGGCATTTTGAGTCAGCTTTGCACACAGGAAAGTGAAAGCCACAAAGAGGAACAGGCATCGTCCTCTTCGCGACATTCAGTGCTGGTCACCTTTTACGTGGTTGTGGAACAATGGATCTATCGGCTGAAAGAGTTAGGGCTGCATGAGTCGAGTGCGCTTGGAGTGTGTGTGTGTGTGTGTGTGTGTGTGTGTGTGTGTGTGTTCTTGCTGTTGTTGTTGTGTGCATGTTGTTCTTGTTGTTGGTGTGTGTGTGTGTGTGTGTGTGTTGTTGTTGTTGTTTGTGTTGTTGTTGCTGTTGGTGATGGTGGTGGTGGTGTGTGTGTGTGTGTGTGTGTGTGTGTGTGTTCTTTATGTTCTGTGTGTGTGTGTGTGTACATGCGTGCGTGCGCGCGCGCGCGCGCATGTTTGTGTTGTTGTTGTTGGTGGTGGTGGTGGTGTGTGTGTGTTCCTGTGGACGCTGCTCATTCCGTTTGAAGGGAAACATTTGTGGAAACTGCGCCTCTATCTCTCTCTATCACTTTCTCTCTCTCTCGCTCACTCTCTCTCTATATATATCTCTCTCTATCACTCTTTCTCTCTCTCTCTATCACTATATATATATATATATCACTATCTATCTCTCTCTGTGTCTCTCTATCTGTCTCACTCACTCTCTCCATCTCTCCGCACTCAATCTCTCTACCACTCTCCCTCTCTCTTTATCACTCTCTATCACTCTCACACACACTCTCTCTGTCACTATCACTCTATCTCTCACTCTGTCACTCTGTTTATCACGCACACTCTCTCTCTCACTCTTTATCACTCACTCTCTCACTATCTCTATCACACACACTCTCTCAATCTCTCTCTCTCTCACTCTGTCACACACACTCTCTCTCTCTCAACCTGCGGGCAGGGAGCAGAGCGGACCAGAAACAGAACACCTACCGACATACGAGGACGTGCATCACATCACGGAAATGAGAAGCTGTGCATGACATGATCGGTTCTCTGCCAAGGGGTGACAGACAGACAACCAGCTGTGGTCAAGTGACCTGCCCACTGCTTCTCCACGTGGGGTGATGGAACCGGACTGTCGATGACAATGAATGTGATGTGTGTGGACAACTGGGCAATGTCCACAATTTTCTCGCCTCATGATGGAATGAGTAGTTTTCACAACAAGGCGTGGAGTTTCACTTCGCCAGTCACACACCATGAGTGGAGGGGAAGAAATGTGGTTATTGCCGACAACTGTCGGTGATAATGAATGTGATGTGTGAGACAATTGTCGGTGACAATGAATGTGATGTGTGAGACAACTGTCGGTGACAATGAATATGATGTGGAGACAATTGTCGGTGATAATGAATGTGATGTGTGAGACAATTGCCGGTGATAATGAATGTGATGTGTGAGACAATTGCCGGTGACAATGAATGTGATGTGTGAGACAACTGTCGGTGACAATGGATGTGATGTGTGAGACAACTGTCGGTGACAATGAATGTGATGTGTGAGACAATTGTCGGTGATAATGAATGTGGTGTGTGAGACAATTGTCGGTGACAATGAATGTGATGTGGAGACAATTGTCGGTGATAATGAATGTGATGTGTGAGACAATTGCCGGTGACAATGAATGTGACATGTGAGACAATTGTCAGTGACAATGAATGTGATGTGTGAGACAATTGTCGGTGACAATGAATGTGATGTGTGAGACAATTGTCGGTGACAATGAATGTGATGTGTGAGACAATTGTCGGTGATAATGAATGTGATGTGTGAGACAATTGCCGGTGACAATGAATGTGATGTGTGAGACAATTGTCGGTGACAATGAATGTGATGTGTGAGACAATTGTCGGTGGCAATGAATGTGATGTGTGAGACAACTGTCAGTGACAATGAGGTGTGTGAGACAATTGTCGGTGACAATGTGTTTGAGACAATTGTCAGTGGCAATGAATGTGATGTGTGAGACAATTGTCAGTGACAATGAATGTGATGTGTGAGACAACTGTCGGTGACACAATTGTCGGTGACAATGAGGTGTTTGAGACAATTGTCAGTGGCAATGAATGTGATGTGTGAGACAATTGTCGGTGACACAATTGTCGGTGACAATGAGGTGTTTGAGACAATTGTCAGTGGCAATGAATGTGATGTGTGAGACAGTTGTCGGTGACAGTGTGATGCGAGAAACGACTATCGACTGTGAATGAATGTGATGATATGTGTGAGACGATTGTCGATAACAATGAAAACGTAGAATAAAGTTTCTTTTAGTAATGCATTCTTTTCCTTCAATTCACTGCGAAAAACAACAACATAAAACAAGAGAGGCAAGGCCTTCAAGACTCACTTGTGGCAAATTAAGTCCCCTAGCATTAATTACAGAGTAATTTCCCTTTTTTACTAGCTGCACCAAAACGTTTGCAAAATAAATAAAACTTCCATGCTTAGCAAAAGAAGTTCCTGTTTGAACAAAAATGATAATAATGACTGCTCTTGTTGTTGTGTCAGAATATCAGATCAAAGTGCCAAGTTTAGAGAATACAAAAAATATAAATATAACAGTAAATGCAGTTTGCATATAATTAGGCTTCATTTTTTTTGTGCGTCCATCCCAGAGGTGCAATATTGTTTTAAACAAGATGACTGGAAAGAACTGAATTTTTCCTATTTTTATGCCTAATTTGGTGTCACCTGACAAAGTATTTGCAGAGAAAATGTCAACGTTAAATTTACCACGGACACACAGACACACACACACACAGACAACCGAACACCGGGTTAAAACATAGACTCACTTTGTTTACACCAGTGAGTCAACTTGAAGCAACGATTGGTAATTATCTGAACTGAGGGGAGGGGAGGGGAGGGGGTCGTTAGCTGTTCGGAAGACAACGAGAAATCAGTATTGTATGTTTCTTTCATATCAATGCTGACGCTTCTGCGCGCGCGCGCACGTTTGTGTGTGTGTGTGTATGTGCGAGCGTGAGTGCGTGTGTGTGCGTACGTGTTTGCGCACATGTGTGTGTGTGTGTGATCTTGACTCGGCTCAAAGTGTCAAGGACTGACAGGTTCAGTGTTGGGAACAGCAGACCGGTGACATGAAATGGGACGTGGACAACAGGTGGTGTGTGTGTGTGTGTGTGTGTGGCGTGAGTCTCTCTTGCACAGACCGGGATGGCATTAGTCACGTTCCACGTGGCTTCCGGTGTGTGTGTGTGTGTGTGTGTGTGTGTGTGTTCGTGCTCCAGAGCGAGGGCTTGTGTGTGTGTGTGTGTGTGTGTGTACGTGTGTGAGTGTACGTGTGTGTGTGTACGTGTGTGAGTGCGCGCGCATTGACGCGTATTCATCCATGCGTGGAGTTTGTGCACGCGTGTGTATGCGTATGTGTGTGTGTGTGCGCGCGCACACGGGTCCATGCAAGCGTTACTGTGTGTTACTATGTGTGTGTATGTGTGTGCATGCTTGCTTATTGCTTATGTAGGATGTACATGTATACGTGTGTGTTAATGTGTACGTGTATGTGGGAGCCCCTTTATCTGTTTGTCAGTATTTTGCTTCTTTTCTTTTGTGCTGATAATTACTTGGTTGGTGACCATTGCATTGAATTCCATGTTTGAAAATAAATCAGCATGCTCTTTAATATATATATTAAATATCAGAAAGAAAAACAAACATAACATGAAAAAAACGTGATTTTTTTTCTAAAAGCATATCAATCTAAAAAAATCATAATGCAAAACCTTCACACACACATACACACACACACACAGGCGTGCGCACGCGCGCGCGAGCACACACACACACACACACACACACACACACACGCACGCACGCGACAGTTTCAATACCATGACCTCACCATCGACATTGTGTTCAGCATAGTCATCATTCTCGTGTGACCTGTAGACCCTTCTTCCCTCCTCTCCCTGCCCCCTCCCCACTTCCTCTCTCTCTCTCTCTCCCTCCACTACACCCCCTCCACCCCCACCTTGCACGTGCACTTCACGTTCACCTTGTCCTTCACACTCACCTGTGGCCTTTTATGTCAATGGTCTGTGTGGTGGGAGAGGGTAATGGAGGTGTGTGTGTGTGGGTGGTCAGGAGGTGTGGATGTGTGTGTGTGTGTGTATGTAGGAGGTGTGTGTGTGTGTGTGTGCAGGAGGTGTGTGTGTGTGTGTGTGTGTGTGCAGGAGGTGTGTGTGTGTGTGTGTGTGTGTGTGTAGGAGGTGTGTGTGCGTGTGTGCAGGAAGTGTGTGTGTGTGTAGGAGGTGTGTGTGCGTGTGTGTGTGTGTGTGCAGGAGGTGTATGTGTGTGTAGGAGGTGTGTGTGCGTGTGTGCAGGAGGTGTGTGTGTACGTGTGTGTGTGTGTGTGTGTGTGTGTGTAGGCGTGCGCAGGATGTGTGTGTGTGTGTGCAGGATGTGTGTGTGTGTGTGTGCGCGCGTGCGTGTAGGAGGTGTGTGTGTGTGTATGTGCAGGAGGTGTGTGTGTGTGTGTGTGTGTGCAGGTGTGTGTGTGTGTAGGATGTGTGTGTGTGTGTAGGAGGTGTGTTTGTGTGTGTGTGTAGGAGGTGTGTGTGTGTAGGCGTGCGCAGGATGTGTGTGTGTGTGTGTGTGCGCGCGTGCGTGTAGGAGGTGTGTGTGTGTGTATGTGCAGGAGGTGTGTGTGTGTGTGTGTTTCCGCGTATGTGTGTGTGTGTGTGTGCAGGTGTGTGTGTGTGTGTGTAGGATGTGTGTGTGTGTAGGAGGTGTGTGTGTGTGTGTAGGAAGTGTGTGTGTGTGTGTAGGCGTGCGCAGGATGTGTGTGTGTGTGTGTGCAGGAGGTGTGTGTGTGTGTGCGCGCGCGTGCGTGTAGGAGGTGTGTGTGTGTGTTTCCGCGTATGTGTGTGTGTGTGTGTAAGTGCGTGATTGTGTGTGTTCGTGCGTCATTGTGTGTGTGTGTGTGGGGGGGGGGGGGTTAGGGGGGGTTGGAGAATGTGAGCCTGTGTGTTTGTGGTTCAAGCGTGTACGGAGGAAGAGGACGCGAGAGTATGGGAGAGAGAGAGAGAGAGGGAAAGAAAGGATATGAATGAATGGGAGGAGTAGGTGCATGATTCGGTGGAGGTGTGGGGGGTGGATAGAAGCTAAGCTAGAGGTGCGTTCTGCATTCATGGATTGTTGCAACTGAAAGAGCAGGGAGAATTCACAGAAGAAAAGGGAAGCGAAGAAAAATGCTGACCATGATGTGTGTGAGGGGGGTAGAGGGGTGGGAAGAGAGAGAGAGAGAGAGAGAGAGAGATTCAAAACAACAACAAAAAAAGTCCACGTGACTTTGCGTTTTCACACCAGCTTATGCACTCACCTGAAGACTGAGTGGCCCCGAAGGTCGCTGGAAGAGAGGATGACAACATGATGGGGGAAGAGGGAGGGGGAAGGGGGGGGGGACAGGGCAGGGAAAGGGGAAGGCGAAAGAGCCATGTGGGTACCATGATATATACCCCGTGGTTTCTGATGACCTCTGGCGTCCGTCCGTCCCGTCTTGTCTGCTGGTTGCTGTGTTGTTGCAGAATGATTCCATGCATTGCAGGAAAGATTAGTCCATGGGGTGGTGGGTGTATGGACCCTGGAATTGGAATCTGATGTTGTTTTCACACACACACATACGCACACGCATGCACGCACAGACACACACACACACACACACAGAGTTTCAAGTTTTAATTATCCTTTCACTCCTATTGGAGTATGGAGGATTACTGCAAAATTTTCTTTTTATGCCCAGAACAAATATTTCCAAATACACAACAATGTCACATAAAAGTTGAGAAAACACAAATGTCTTTCAACTCTAAAAGTGTAGCTAGGCAACATTTACAAATTTAATCATCTTACTTACAGCTAAAATGACTTTTTTGCCTCCTTTGAGCATATTACAAAAATTAGAAACCCAATTTGGAGACTAATATTTTTAGGAACACATTTATTTCGTAACTGATCATAATTGGGACATTCCATTATAAAATGAAACTCATCCCCAATCACAGACATGTTACAAATCTTACAAAGCCGTAACTCTCGTGGTATACCTTTGTGTCTCCCTGTTTCTATTTCCAGCTTATGATCACTACTTCGAAATCTGAAGA
The DNA here is from genome assembly GCF_041734735.1 of Babylonia areolata. Lineage (NCBI taxonomy): Eukaryota > Metazoa > Mollusca > Gastropoda > Neogastropoda > Buccinidae > Babylonia > Babylonia areolata. The sequence continues at coordinate 20,847,642 of NC_134884.1, forward strand.
AGCTGATAACACACACACACACACACACACACACACACACACACACACACAAACACAGAGAGAGAGAGAGAGAGAGGAAAAATCGACATTGAACAGTCGGTTGCTGGGCACTCGAGCGCTCTTTTCCAGCGGCTGAGAGAGAATCAACATGACAGGGGACCTGACCTAACCAGACAGCGTTGATTTCAACATTGAACTGGGGGCATGTTTCAATATCACTTTCTCTTCACCTCCCTCCCTTCCTCTCTCTCTCTCTCTCTCGCTCTCTTCTTTGTGTCTGTTCAGTCACATGTGCGTAGGTTTGGCAACATGGTATATGTATCAGAATCAGTTATATTGTATAGTTTTCAGATAAGGTGGGTGGTAGGACTGGGGAAGGGCGGGTGTGTGTATGTGTGTGTGTGTGTGTGTAAGTGTGTGTGTGTGTGTGTGCGTGCGTGCGTGTCTGTCTGTCTGTGTCTCTGTGTGTTTGCACGAAAGATTTTTTTTACAACGTATGTAAGTGTGTACATACACGCACGTGTCTCTGTTGCTAACTTTGCAAACGATGCCCCCCAAAGCTGAACAATACACAATACAATACACACACAATACACAAACTTTATTGTCTATACTTGGTACAGAGATTTTCTTTTTGGCAGCAGCACATGTCCAACATCAGAAGAAAACAAGCAAATAAAATGAATAGAAAATAAAAAGATAAATTAAATGGCACCAAATGGAAATAGCTATATACAAATATACAGATTACCGAAATTTCCTCTCCATTTCAGTCAGCCAAGCCGCATTGCACATCTTCACGCACACACACACACACACACACCACGCGCATACACACGCACACATACTCTCTCTCTCTTCCTCTCTCTCTCTCTCTCTGTGTCTCTTTCTTCACAAAGTATGCAACTACAAAGATCATAGTTCATTTAAAAGTAAAATATCACCAGAACACAATGCGGTGGTAACTACATTGAACCAGAGCTGCCTGGGTCCCTTCCTCCGCTCAGTGATTGTTGCAGTGGTTGAACTGCAGATCTTCTGCATGAAGAGACAGACAGAGGAGGGGTGGAGGGGGGTGGGAGGTTGGGGTGGTGGATGGAAATCACTGCAGTGCGTGTTATTCCCACTTACCACCATCCGTCTGTTTCCATCCTGCTACCTGCTCTCACAGTTGCTTTTGAAAGGAAGCACTATGCGTGTGTGTGTGTGAGAGAGAGAGAGAGAGAGAGACTCTTGGCTTAGTCCTAATTGGTGAGTCACATAGAGACACAAGACACAGAGATGAGACATCGACATATATGAGGAGAGTGAATTATTCATGGATTATAATTGTTTCAGTTCCCTTGACAGGACGAGAGACTTTTTATCTGATTTAAGACTACTGTTGTGCTTTTTTGAGTCAGTCATTGTCGTTTTTACATAGCACCCCTTACCCTTACACAGAGAGACAGACAGAGAAACAGACCGAACCATTTCCGAATTGAAAAAACAGCATGAATCCCATGTCAGGCAAGCACAAATGCGTGCACATGGATATGAACAGCGTTGAAAACTATTTACTTCAGTCTGTATGAGGACACTGTGGGAAAAGGAAACATGCAGTGCGTGTGTGTGTGTGTGTGTGTGTGTGCGCGCGCGCGTGCGCGCACACGTATTTGTTTGTGTATATATGAGTGTTGTGTGTGCTTGTATGCATGTGTGTATTTGTATGAGTTTGTATATATATGTATATGTATATATATATATATATATATATATATATATGTGTGTGTGTGTGTGTGTGTGTTTGTGTGTCTGCACGTGCGCGCGCGTGCATGTGTTGACAGCTGCAGCTTACATATCACCGGTCTATTTCGATCCTACCCAGTTCAGTTTTTATACTCCTTTCTTATCATGACCCACATTACTTCCCTGTGTGTGTCTGTGTGCGTGTGCGTGTGCGCGCGCGCGCGCGGGGGCGTTTTTGTGTGTGTGTGTGCACGCACGCATTCAGTTTCCTTCTAGGTACACACCGTGTGGTTTTCAGTCAAACGCCGTCTCACTACACCCCTCCCCCTCCCACAATATCTTCATTCATCCCATCATCAACAGCAGCATCATCATCATCATCATCATCATCCTTTCCCCCCACCACCCTCGCCACTACTCCTTCCCTTCTTCCGCCTCGCTCGCCCCTCGCTTACATCAATGTGTAAATTTGGAAAAAGATAAGCGAGAGAGAGAGAGAGAGAGAGAGAGAGAGAGAGATGGTTTATTCATGTATAGGCCAAGGCCCCTTCTAAAGGAGTATGTGAACATTTTATCATATAAACAGACAGAAATATATGCTAAATTACACCCAGTTTCTAAATCTAGAACAATCAACTTTCTTACGAAGTAGCTATTGAAAGAGAGAGAGAGAGAGAGAGAGAGATGCACAAGGATTCCTTGCTTATTTGATTGGCCGATGCCCAAAATACTGTTCACCATCCCTCCATGACCCACCCTACCCCCCAACCACCATCATGGACTTTCCTCACTTTCCCCCACCTCCCCTCACCTTCATCATCACTCTCCCACCTCGCACCGCCCCCCCCCTCCCCCACCTCCACCACCCTCTCTGTCAACTCTTCTCGCTAGGATCAACAGGATCTGAAGTTTTTCCCTTTCGTTTTTTTTTTTTTTTGTTTTTTGTTTTTGTCATTTCTTTTCCATCCTTTTTTTCTTCGCTCTTTTTCCACTAACTATCTGGACGATGCTACGTTACATAATGTTTCTGGGGGT
>NC_134884.1:20855404-20857904 GCF_041734735.1 Babylonia areolata
CACATCGTTTGATTTGATTTTATTTCATTTTATTTATTACTTCTTCTGGTTATATAAGCTTTGTTTTCTGTTTTTCTCTTCTCTTTTTTTTGCAGGTCTGCCCTCGCGTGTGGAGAGGGCAGAATGTAGAAAAAAGAATGTTAATAAAGATTTTATCTTGTTCTCTCTCTCTCTCTGTCTCTCTCCTCTGCTCTCCTCTCCTTCCTCTTCTATTCCACCCCCGTCTCTCTCTCTTCTCTGCCCCTTCTCTGTCTGTCTGTATGTCTCCCCCCACCGCACCCCCCCTTCCTCTCTTCTACCTCGTGCTCTTTCCTTCTTTCCACTGTTACAAATCACACTCAAATGAAAAGAAAAGAAAAAAAACAACATTTGTTTCACATGGGCATGCCTTTCACTTTACTCTCATATTCCTTATTTGAATCTACAATTGTTTCCGTGGCGTTATTTTTCTTTACTTCTTGCTTAATGTAAAAACAACCCCCCCCAAAAAAAGAAAAAAAAGAAAAAGAAAAAAAAAGATTACTTTTGTTCTACATGTGCATGCTTTTCACTTTAGTTTTAGTTTTGCATGATCATTATCTATACATGGATTGATATCACCCCGTTCTCTTCTTCTCACTTTGTCGTTCTATCTACTTCCTCTCCCCCCCTCCCTCCCCCGTCCTCCCCCCCTCTCTTTCTCTGTCTCGCTCTTTGACTATCTCCCCCTCTCTCTTCACACACACACACACACACACACACACACACGCACACACACACACACACACACACACACACACCTACCTTCCTCCTCCCTCCCTTTTATTCCTCTAATGATGATAATCTTATATTGATTGCCTTATGCTTTTACAGATGTGCGCAAACACATGTTTTTGCAATGTATATTTCTTTATAAATCTTATATAACGTCATCTCTGTCTTTGTCTCTCTATCTCTGTGTCTCTGTCTCTCTCCGTCTCTCTTTTTCAAACTTTTTTTGTTGTTGTTGTTGTTGTTGTTGCTACCACAACTATTGAAATGGTGTTATTTCTATTATTGTTTTTTTTTTGTTTTTTTGGTAACATTTGCATGCTTATTTTAGTTCTTGTGTGTGTGTGTGTGTGTGTGTGTGTGTGTGTGTGTGTGTGTGTTGTTTTTTGTTGTTGTTTTTTTGTTTGTTTTTCTTGCTTTTTTTTGTTTTTGGTGTTTTGTTTGTGTGGTTTTTTTTTGTGTTTTTGTTGTTGTTGTTTTGTTTTGTTTTTGTTTTTTTTTGGGGGGGGGGGGTGCGGGGCTGATCTTTTATCGTTTTATTATCATTCGTATTTCTTTTATTTTATTTTTGATTAATCATTATGTTGACCTATGTTAATTTTCACTTTTTGTACTCTCTCTCTCTCTCTCTCTCTCTCTCTCTCTATATATATATATATATATATATATCTGTGTGTGTGTGTGTGTGTGTGTGTGTGTGTGTGTGTGTGTGTGTGTGTGTATACATATATCTGTCCCCTTATATCTCTCTCCTCTCATTCTCCTCTATGTAATGCTGTAAATGTCAAATTACCATTCATGTATCCATGACTATAATATACATGCTGTACTGTTATCACGATCCCCCCCAGCCCGTTTGTTTATGTTACTGTTTGCCCTTCAAGGACTGGATGAAAAAAAAAGCATCATCTTGCTTACTCTGTTACCCTCAGTTAATGAAATTTATTCAATTCTTCTGCAGTCATTTCGGTCTTGAGTGAGTCAGCTGATACGGTTCCATATTTTGCCTGCTGTTTTCACCTCTTCCACAGATCTTCTCCATGTGCCCACTGGTCTGTCTTTAATTCTGTACCCTTGCGGCGCCCATCTGAAAGCAGGATTTTTGTGGCTTTTTTCTTTTACTTTTTTTTTCTTGAGGCCTCACGAAGCGCGTTGGGTTATGCTGCTGGTCAGGTATCTGCCTGACAAATGTGGTGTAGCGTATATGGATTTTTCCGAACACAGTGACGCCTCCTTGAGTTACTGATACTGATACTGAGGGTAGCGTAAGGATGTCTGACTGTATTCATTCCCAGGACGTGGCCCAGCCACCTCCGCCTTTGTTTCACCTCGTCCACAGTGTTGTTGATGCCTGTGCGTCTGTTTACTTCTTTGTTGGTGACATGCTGTTCCCAGTGAATTCTCATCACTCAGTGGAGACACCGTCCTAAGCCCGTTTTTAGTTTTCTTGTTCGCTCTTCGGGTTTCCGAGACGTATAGGAGGACTGAGCGTACATTTGATTTGCAGATTGTCAGTTTGGTGTTAGCCTGTAAGACTGAGGATTTCCTGGATGTTGTGCAGTCTGTTGAAGGCCTGTGCTTCGAGACTGATACCGATGGAGATCTCCTTTTCGATGCTGCTGTCAGCTTGAGATGTTGCTGCCGTGATACTTGAAGTCCTGAACTTTCTCCAAGACCATGTAGGTTTGTTTTCTTCATACTGTTGCTCTTCGCTTTCATCACCAGGGTGGATCTTCAGTCCCACACTTCC
>NC_134884.1:20860404-20862904 GCF_041734735.1 Babylonia areolata
ACAGATCCAGACACAACGTATCATATCAGCAGGCTACAGAACAACGCCAGCCGAAAGCTAAACTGGAAGGAGGTGGGGACGGAGCGGGAACACGTTTCGAAAACCAGCGTCAAGCATCATCAGACAGACCCTGACGTGGAACCGCCCCATGGGTAGAGAAAGAGAAACACCTGGCGCAGAGACTTCCAGGCAGATAATGGGCCTTACCTGGAGCCAGACAGGGGCAAAGGCACAGGACAGGGGACTCCTGGAGGTCTCCGGTTAACGGCCTTTGCCCCCAAAAGGGGTGAAATCACAAGTAAGTACTGCTATCAGTTATATCAGCAACACACCCCGATGTCCAAAAATCATCATCTGTCAAAGAAGTAAGCCAGGACACGGACGGCAAAACTGATCAGTCACTGCTGTTCCGGGTACATCGCAGGTCATTGACCTGACAGCTGTACCCCTTGAGGTCAAGCCGTTCTCATTCCGAGGTGGAAGAAAGTTGCCCCAGGTTCAAACTAACCACCCACTTGATGAATTAGAGATCAAAAGTGTAACTGGCATGATATACAGTACAAGTGAACTGTTTTCGTTGGTTTTAGCGCATGGTCCTCATGATATCATAACTGTGACTGCCATTAAAGTGTGTGTGTATTTCATTGCTTTGACAGTTTTGTTCAAATCCTCATGCTACTGTTCCCAGGTCAAAGCTAACGAAATGATTTTTTTTTCTCGAGAGTAGTGCAGTAACCATATCTGCTTATTTATTTTTTTTACATCCAGCCATCATTCCTCCAGTGTGTTGTGTTTGTAACATGTTCTCTTCTTTGTAATTGTTACAAATGATGATCGTCCAGTGGCAGCTGTTAGCCGGCCTGTCCAGGTGGCAGTCTGTTGTGCAAATGACTGTGCGTGTAAAGCGCTTAGTGCTTGGTCTCTGACCGAAAATAGCCGATATGTATCCATATCATATCATAACTGAACTGCCACGGCCACGATACTTCTGCTATAACTTTACATTGTGTATTGTACGGACTTGGTATGTGTGTAACCGAACAAATTATACGGCCTTTGTATGTGTGTCACTGAACAAATTGTACGGACTTAGCATGTGTATCACTGAACAAATTGTACGGCCTTTGTATGTGTGTCACTGAACAAAAACACACAAAAACATGTTTCATGTTCTACTGTTCACTGTCCGCCATTTTGATCTACGCTGCACCATCTCCAATCGTAGTGCTCCAAAAGTAGTGCTACAAATATGCTACCAGTCTTGGCTGAACGACTTACGTAGGGAAACAGCACAGATCAGTATCACTACTTGTTTGAAGCGTTGGGGTAAGAAAAAGGTAGCGCTTTAATCTGCTACTGGTAGCAGCTTTTGGGATTTTCGAGATGCTCCCCTCTGGTCGACGGTACAGAAGTATAAGGACGAAACCCAATCGCTTCGCCAATAGCTTTTCCCCCCAAAGCAGTCAATGCCCTGTCTCTCGAACAAATCCAGTATGATAAAATAGAATTGTGCAACCAACAACCATCTACCTGAAGATCTGGTCATCAGCCCCATCCACATGTAATACGCGGCTTCTGTTCAAACGTGTGTGTGTGTGTGTGTGTGTGTGTGTGTGTGTGTGTGTGTGAGAGAGAGAGAGAGAGAGAGAGAGAGAGAGAGTGAGTTTGTGCTCGTATGTGTGTGTGGGTGTGTGTGTGTGTGTGTGTGCAGTGCGTGCATGTGTGAGTATGCACAAGTTTTTAAATTGATATGCACTTGTATGTATCCTAATTTCTACTGTATCTGTGTTTGTGTATGATTTTCGATTTATGTTCGTATCTTGTTGAGTACTATTCCCCCCACCCCCGTTTCCAATATTCCTTGTGACCCCGGTACACTTGGTAATAAAGACGTATTCTATTCTATTCTATTCTATTGGTTGAACGTGTGATGCAGGGGGGAAAGAAAGGCCGGTTTCACAACCACAGAGGTTGTTTGAATGCGCCTCTGTTTTTTTTTTCTCCTTCGCTGAAGAAGTTTGCTGAATCAGTGTGTCTTGGAACCAGTGCGCGCACGCAGCCCAGTTTGTACCCACGTAACCTAAATCCTATGTCGAGGAACTGTGCTTACGGTCAATGACCTGATCGTGTGTGTGTGTGTGTGTGTGTGTGTGTGTGTGTGTGTTTGTTTGTCTGTCTGCCTGTCTGTCTGTGTGATTTTATTTGTTTGTTTTGTTTTGTTTTTGTTTTATTTGCATGACTTAAAAAAAAAAAAAACAGTCGTAAAAAATAAAGTGACGAATGATAACACACAGGAATTAACTAAGCACTGTGTTGATTCGCAACAAACAGGATATATCATAAAACATCTTACAAGGGTTTAATAACAATAAATTAATATTAAAAAAAAAAAGAATAATAAAAAGACTTGAAGATTACTTTTCCGAAACCGGTGATTTCGGAGATCTGAATATTCGTTTTTGTACATAGCGAGTATGTTGGTTATGTTTTGGTTTGTTGC
>NC_134884.1:20867904-20877904 GCF_041734735.1 Babylonia areolata
ATACAGATCCTGGATCTCATCTCCTGCAGATTCGATGAAGAATGTGTGTGTGTGTGTGTGTGTGTGTGTGTGTGTGTGTGTGTGTGTGTGTGTGTGTGTGTGTGTGTGTCTGTCTGTCTGTGCGTGCGAGCGTGTGTGAGTGTGTGTGTATGTGTGTGTGCGTGAGTGTGTGCGTGAGTGTGTGTGTGTGTGTGTGTGTGTGTGTGTGTGTGTGTGTGCGCGTGCGTGTGTTAGTGTGTATGTCTGTCTGTCTGTGCGTGCGTGTGTGAGTGTGTGTGTCTGTATGTCTGTCTGTTTGTGTGTGCAGGTGTGTGTGTGTGTAACCCGAGTTTAATCAATCGCAAAACTGTTCACTCTGTGCAAAAAATTGGGGATGAATGGGGCAGGAGGGGAAAGGTGAGGGGAAGAGAGACAGAGACAGGCGGACAGAAACAAAGAGACAGAGAGAGAAATGGCTGGGTCGTGCATCTTATACATAAACCCTCCGAAGCATCCATCCAGCGAAAGTAGCAATAAAAACAAAAACAAAAGAAGAAAAACGCGTTCATGTGGCTAATCAGCTTGAAGAAGAAGAGCAAGAAGAAGAACAGCAAATCGAAGAAGTAGAAGAAAAACAACAACAATAACAACAACAACAACAACAGAACGAAGAAGAAGAGCAAGAAGAAGAAGAAATCGAAGAAGTAAAAGAAGAACAACAACAATAACAACAACAACAGAACGAGGAAGAAGTAGAGCAACATCAATAACAATAACAATATCTTCAACAACAACAACAGAACGAAGAAGAAGAAGAGGAAGAAGCAGTAGAAGAAGCAGAACAACAACAATAACAACAATAACAACAACAGAACGAGAAGTAGTAGTAGTAGCAGTAGAAGAAGAAGAAGAACAACAACAACAACAACAACAGAACGAAGAAGAAGAAGTAGTAAAAGAAGAAGAAGAACAACAACAACAACAACAGAACGAAGAAGAAGAAGTTGTAGTAGAAGTAGAAGTAGAACAACAACAACAACAAAACGAAGAAGAAGAAGAAGAAGAAGAAGAGTGTCTTAATAAGAGGGATGCATGGAGAGGTGGAGGGAAAGAGTCCGGGAAAAGGAAGGAAGAAAGCGACGAACAGTGCCAGACTGACGCCCGAGAGAAAACCTGGCCCGACCCAATCCCAGCGGCCCGGAAGCTCTACGGAGGACTGGAGGACCTGCGACGTACTGCCGCCTTCGTCGAGGAGACGGGGGAATCTATCTGATAAATGATGAACGAGACAACAACGCCCACTCAGAGCCACGGCCAGCGACCTGCAGAACAGAAAGTAACGACGACAGCGCTGATCCAGCGACGTCGCACTTCCATGAGAACTGAATCTAGCTCTTATTGATTGTTTGGGCACTGCTTGGGTACCTGTCTGTCTGCCTCTCCCTCTCTCAAAAAAAAAGAAAAAAAAGAAAGAAAGAAAGAAAGAAAAAAAAAGTGGCAATACAAGGCCATCCAGGAGTCATGACATGGGTGCGGCCCGGCCCCCTATGGAATGTAAGGAGTTAAAGACCGAAACACTTGATTGAAGGGCGTTTCTTCTCTGAGTACCTTGTACTGTCCAGCTCTCCCAAGAGTTTCTCATCACCAATATATCAACTTATCAATTCGTACCTATCACGCACACACACGCACGCACGCACACACACACACAACGTACACTTGCTTGCACACACGCACGCACGCATGCACTACCTTCAACCCACACACACTCCCGCAACACCGCCACCCTCCCCGTTCTCACCCTCAACCCCACCACCACCACCTATACCCTCCCACCCAAAACACCACAACAAGCAGAAGACAGAAGAGAAGAGAAGGAAGGAAGGAGGGAATGATGGATGCGTTGCTGATTCAGGCGTGGCTGACCTCTCAGCATTCTCCACTGGCTTCTCTGCTTTCTCCTTCCTTCCTCCCCCCCCCCCCCCCCGCCCCAATCTCTCCTCTCAGTACCTCCTCGCCCCAACCCCCCCCCCCCACCCACCCCCGACCCGACCATGTATCAAGACTGGTGAATCGATACACCCTGTTCCATACCTTTCTCCAAGTGGGAGGCAAAGAGAGACAGAGTGAGAGAAAGAGACATACTATTTATTTTCAAATAATCCAGCCGAAACAAAAAGACAGAGACACACAGGAAGAAACACACACACACACACACACACACACACACACAGGGAGAGGGCGAGAGGGAATGGGAAAGCAGAACAAAACGTAGAAGTCGAAGACACAGTTGGATGAATAGAGAGGCCGTTGTCATCAAACCAAGACAGGAAGACATCGCAGCCCTGGCTGCCCGGTCACTACACGTGATAACTGTATCCATCGTGTGGACGTCATCCTGTGGTGTGTGTGTGACTGTCAGCTGTGATTGTGATCATGTTGCCTACAGGGTGAGTTTCCAGCCAGAGTTAATTAACAGCACACAGGTGTTGTTTGGAGGAGGAGGAGGAGGAGGAGGAGGAGGAGCTGATCTCGTGTTTTTGTTTTGCTGATGCACACACACACGCGCGCGCGCGCGTGCCCACGCACAAACGCACGCATACACAAACACACACAGTTACGCACGCACACACACACACACATACACACACTCACTCATATTAAGCACACGCCAGAGCACGCGCACAAACGCACGCATACACACACGCACAAACGCACGCATACACAAACACACACACATACGCACGCACGCACATACACACACACACACTCACTCATATCAAACACACACCTGAGCACGCGCACACACAAAACAGATTAAGAAAGAGACAGACAAAGAAACACAGAAGCAGACGGAGACAGAGAGACGAACAGACACACAGATACAGACGCAGACACAAAGATAGAGACAACAAAAATTGATAGAAACACCAGTGACCTTTGGTTCTTAATACACACACAGATACAGACGCAGACACAAAGACAAAGACCAAAAAAATAAAATAATAAAATAAAATAAAATAAAAGATTGACAGAAACACCAATGACTTTTGATTCTGAACAGACACACAAATACAGACGCAGACACAAAGATAGAGACAAGAAGATTTGAGAGAAACACCAGTGACCTTTGGTTCTTAATAGACACACGTATACAGACGCGGACACAAAGACAGACACACACACAAAAAATAATAAAGTTGAGAGAAGCAAGCACCAATGACCTTTTCAGAACCATTTCGGTCAGACAGTGAGGCAGGCAGCTGAATGATAGCTAAATGGACCGAGTCACATTTTCCTACCCTCTTCCAATAGACCAGGACCCCTAACCACCCCCCCCCCCCTGCCCCCCCCCCCCCCCTGCCAGCACCCCCATGCCCCACCCCACCCCAAATCCTACTCTGCTGAAATCACGGGACCGGTCAAGGTCACTGTCAACGACAGCTTGCCCCATGGGGGGGATGAGGAGAAGGGGGAGGGGTTAAAGTCTGTTGGGGTTGGTGGTGGTGGTGGTGGGGTTATAAAGATGGTGGTGTGTGGTGAGGGGACGGTGTGAAACCGTATTGTCTGAGGTGTCGTTTCTGCGAGTATCGGTATGTGAGAATTCAGTCTTCATGAGAATGGTGGTCACTTGAACGAGTTATTAACTAGTTTGGTCGAGGATGGATTAATTTTGTTGGCTTTCTGTTTCAGTTTCGCTTTTAAAAAAAAATTAATGCATGCAAGCATGTTGCAGATCGAAGATGAGACTAGGATAGTGAGTGGTGCTCTGGTTCGTTTTTTGCTTCTGCATCCATCCTGACTCTATGTGTAGGAGCACTGTTCCCCTAGTCTGTGTTCTCACCTGTCATTTGTTCGCCCGTGTCAGTGTTCCCCAGATCTATGTTCCCCTATTCATGTCCCCCGGCCTTGTTCTCCGAATCTATGTTCGCATCAATATCCCCTTTTTCCTTGCATAGTCCCACCAAGCCTATTCCACCACATCATAATTATGCCCCAGGTCAGTCCCCCATGTAATGTTCCCACCAACGTGTTCCTCAATGTTACAGATTCCCATCCATGTTTTTTCCAGACACGGGGACTTACGACCTGGGAACTTACACAAGCCGAAAGAGTAAATGGGGGAGAACATGACCCAGGGAACAAGGAGATTGGAAACAAGATGACCCCATGATAATTTACTGTCGACCACATCCTTCACGGTCGCATCTTCAAAATGAAGAGAGTAGCTGCACTATTCCACCAAACTGCGGTGTCTGCATCCTCCGACAGTGCCTGACACCACGAAAGACTGCAGAGAAGCGTACAGAAATACACGACCTTGAATTACACCGCTGCTCCACACCGGCCACAGTGCGATGAACCACTGCTAACCATCATATTCTTCTGTGAAAGATCCACCTACACTCCTCTTTTCGTCTTCGCATTCGTGGATCAGCCACATTCACTCGAACGTGGATGGGCTTATACAGTTCCAGTTTTGCTCACCACTGCTTCCATAACCAACGTAACCACTGCCACACTGTGCAGCATGACCACAAGCGTACCTCTGCTGTCCACGGAATCACCAAAAGGATGGATAGGAAAGGAGGGTAATCGTAGATAGTTGTGGGTGGGGATAAGATGGTTGGGAGGGAGGTAAACCCTATGTCGAGTGTCGTTTCTGAGTATCGTATGTGATTCAGTCTCATGAAATGGTGGTCACTTGAACGAGTTATTAACTGTGTCGAGGAGCACAGCAGTGCACACACACACACACACACACACACAGACACACACACACACACACACACACAAACACACACGGACACACACACACACACACACCACAACATGCAAAACACACACACACACACACACACACTCACACACACACATATGCATGCGCGCGCGTGCGCGCCCGCGCGTTGTCTTTTTTTCTTTTCAAAAACCCTGAGCAGCTCCAAATCAAAACTGGACACTCTCAACACTCAAATGCGAAGATTGAGACTAAATAGTGGAGTGGTGCTCTGGTTCGTTTTTTGCTTCTGCATCCATCCTGACTCTATGTGATATGGGAGCATGTTCCCCCTAGGTCTGTGTTCCCCCATGTCATTTGTTCCCCGTGTCATGTTCCCCCAGATCTATGTTCCCCTATGTCATTTGTTCCCCCAGGTCTTTGTTCTCTCGAGATCTATGTTCTGTCATGTCATATATCCCCCTTTTTTCCTTGTCATATGTTCCCCCAAGGCCTATGTTCCACCACATCATAATTATGCTCCCCAGGTCTATGTTCCTCCATGTTATATGTTCCACCAAGACTGTGTTCCTCAATGTTACATGATTCCCCGAGTCCATGTTTTTTTCCAGACACGGGGGGACTTAGACCTGGGGGAACTTACACGTAGCCGAAAGTAAATTGGGGGAGAACATTGACCTCAGGGAACAAGGAGATTGGCAAACATATGGATGACCCCAGTGATAATTTACTGTCGAGCCTCATCCCCTTCACGGTCGCATCTTCAAAATGAAGAGAGTAGCTCCACTTTCCCGACCAAACACTGCAGGTGTCTGCATCCTCCGACACTGCCTGACACCACGACAGACTGCAGAGGAAGGCGTACAGAAATATCACGAACCTTGACATTTACATCTCGCTGCTCCAGCCACCGGCCACAGTGCTGATGAAACCACTGCTGAACCATCTATCTCTCTTCTGTGAAAGATCCACCTACACTCCTTCTTTTCGTTCTTCTGCATTCGTGGGATGCAGCTCCCACATTCACTCGAACGTGCGAGTGGGCGTTTACAGTTTCAGTTTCAGTAGCTCAAGGAGGCGTCACTGCGTTCGGACAAATCCATATACGCTACACCACATCTGCCAAGCAGATGCCTGACCAGCAGCGTAACCCAACGCGCTTAGTCAGGCCTTGGAAAAAAAAAAGAAAAAAAAAGGTGAATAAATAATAGATAAGCTTACATGAATAGATAAATAGATAAATAAATAAATAATAATTATAATATAAAAAGGTAGTAGTAGTAATAATAATAATAATAATAATAAAGAAATAAGACAACAATGATGATAAATAAGCAAATAAATGTAAAACATGAAGACACACATTCACACATACACCCACACATGCATAACAGATAGGCGGGCGTTTACGTGTATGGCCGTTTTTACTCCGCCACATAGACAGCTTACTCCGTTTTAGGCGAGATACATGCTGGTTGTGTTCGTGTTTCCAAACCCCATCGAACGCTAACATAGATTTCGAGGTATCTTACGTGCGTATAACGTAACAACAATTTCCACTCTTAATCCAGAAGGCGACGCGAGCGGTATTGGAACAAATGCCCTTCCAACTTTATTTGTAAGGTTGGTTCTGTGAAGTGGATCCTCCAGTCAAGTTACACTTTCTCTGCAGCAGCAATCAGTGGCTTGGAATTGTGTGCCTTTTGTCCTGAAAGCCATGAGAGCAGCAACGATTCCACTTGTCAGCTGTATAGTGTTATTAGCTACCTTTGCCTCAGTTTCCGGTTTAGCTTCCCAGAATTCCGTCAGGGTTCGAAAACTTGCATAATCCCATCATGGTCTGCAAATCTGTGGGCAAATTTCACAGATGTGTATTGGTCATAGAAAACATACCGAGTTCACATTGTGTATAGGTTTAGATTCGTCTGGTTTTGATTCTGCATTTCATGTTTTAGACTACCATCCACCGTGTAGTCTGGAACAGACGCTAGCTGTGTGTGTCCATATCTTCGGTCGTCAGTTGTTGTTCCTGTGTGTACATGTCAAACGAAGAGTTTGAACTTCTTTATTTTAAGGATCTTCTTCTTCTTCTTCTGCGTTCGTGGGCTGCAACTCCCACGTTCACTCGTATGCACACGAGTGGGCTTTTACGTGTATGACCGTTTTTACCCCGCCATGTAGGCAGCCATACTCCGTTTTCGGGGGTGTGCATGCTGGGTATGTTCTTGTTTCCATAACCCACCGAACGCTGACATGGATTACAGGATCTTTAACGTGCGTATTTGATCTTCTGCTTGCATATACACACGAAGGGGGTACAGGCACTAGCAGGTCTGCACATATGTTGACCTGGGAGATCGTAAAAATCTCCACCCTTTACCCACCAGACGCCGTCACCGTGATTCGAACCCGGGACCCTCAGATTGACAGTCCAACGCTTTAACCACTCGGCTATTGCGCCCGTCTATTTTAAGGATGTTTCTGGGTATATTTCTCTGTACCTGATCAACAGGTATTCAGCCCTGGAATGACCCTTTCGTGGGCTGAAGCGATGTGAGTTGATCTGTTCCTTGTCTGTGCACTAATTGATGGGAGGCGAGAGACATCAATGGCTTGAAGCTGTGTCCCTCTCACTTTCTTTAAAAAAAAAAACATTTGTTGTACTTGCTTGTGTGTGTGTGTGTGTGTGTGTGTGTGTGTGTGTTGTGTTTGGGTTTTTTTAAATAACAACTCAGGAAACGTTAATTCTATTACATTGGCGAAGGTCTCCTAGTATCTGTCTGACGTCTACAAGATGGACATTATCTTGCCGTGTTTAAGTCTTCAGCGTTTGTGATGGTATGTCAGTGTTTTTAAATGACTTAGTGTATTGCGTAAATGTGTGTAGTAATGTCATTTATATAAATGCATTTACATACCACATAAAGCAAACAGTCAATGAGTGTTATGTTCACATTATGAATGGACACAATAGTCTGTTTAGGTTATTCCCTTCTTTCCTCAATTACATAAGTATGTTCCCACATATATGCCAATCCATCACTTGATCATGTGCATACAGAGAAAACATAACAACAAAATACAAAAACAAAAGCACACACGAAAAAACGCCCTTCATGGGTGCCTTCTGTAAACCAGGCTTGTTGTACCTGTTAACCACTAGGATAGCAATGCGCAAAACTGTGTTACTTGGATAGATGTGGTTGTGAGAAGCGAAAAGATAAGGAAATGATGACGAAGGAGAAGCGGAAAGAGTAATGAGTTGGAGACAGACACAGAGAGAGAGCGAGGGAGGGGGTAGGGAGGGAGGGAACAACACAGAGAGAAGGGGGGGGTAAGAGATCCAGGAATTTGGGTCCCAGTTCTAGGGAAGGATAAAAAAAAGAAGATAAAATAAACAACAGCAGCAACAACAACAGACAAACAAATGTCGTTCGGGATTGCCTTCTGAGCAGTTTTAGTGCTCTCTCTCTTTCCCTCTCTTTCCCTCCACCCTCTCTCTCGTTTCATGTCTCTCCTTCCCTCTTTCATCTTTATGTAGATAATTCGGTGCGTGTGTGTGTGTGTGTGTGTGTGTGTGTGTGTGTGTGTGTGTATGTGTGTTCTCTCCCTCCCTTTTCAGTCTGTCTGTCTGTCTCTCTTTCTCTCCCTCTCTCTCCATCCCCTTTTCTCTGTCTCAGAAAATGAAGAGTTAAGAAAAAGAAAGAAAGAAGAAAAGAGGGAGAGTGAAGAAGAAGAAGAAGACGAGCAGATATTCGGCTACAGTCAGCCAAGCATGCTAACTTTTGAGATTTGCGCTCGCGCGCGCGCTGGTATATGTGTGTGTGTGTGTGTGTGTGTGTCCGTCCAAACAGAAGAGACAGGGCCATCAGTTCAGGATCTCCCCAGGGGTGGCCTGGCCTCTGTATCGATCCAACCCTCCCCCTCCCCCCACACACACCCCTTTCCCTTCCTCCCTCCTGCCACCCATTCCTGCACGCCCCCTTCCCTCTTTCTTCCCCCCTTGACACCCACTTCCGCATGGCTGTCCCTTCCTCCACCTCCACACGGGGAGTCTGGGTGTGGCTTGTGGTGGTGTCACCTTGAGTCTGCCTCACTGGTCCCGGTTCGTTTTGTCTCGAGGCCTGACTAAGCGCGTTGGGTTACGCTGCTGGTCAGGCATCTGCTTGGCAGATGTCGTGTAGCGTATATGGATTTGTCCGAACGCAGTGACGCCTCCTTGAGCTACTGAAACTGAAACTGAAA
The DNA here is from genome assembly GCF_041734735.1 of Babylonia areolata. Taxonomy (NCBI): domain Eukaryota; kingdom Metazoa; phylum Mollusca; class Gastropoda; order Neogastropoda; family Buccinidae; genus Babylonia; species Babylonia areolata. Next base: position 20,876,867 of record NC_134884.1, read on the forward strand.
CTTGTCAATAAATTGGTGTTATCGATTCGCCTGTGTACTCAGTTGTGTGTGTGTGTGTTGACGGGTGGGGGCGGGTGTGTGTGTGTGTGTGTGTGTGTGTGTGTGTGTGTGTGTGTGTGTGTGTGTGTGTTCGTGTTTTTTTGTTGTTGCTTTTTTGTTTGTTTGTTCGTTTGTTTTTCTGTTGTAGTGTGTGTGTGTGTGTGTGTGTGTGTGTGTGTGTGTGTGTGTGTGTGTGTGTGTGTGTGTGTGTGTGTGTGTGTGACAGAGATTAAGAGAGACAGAGACAGAGACAGAGGCTGAACAATCGAAAGAGAAACGTCGGATAAGCGAAGCAGGAGTCAAATTCTCAAAAGAGTTCACCGACGTCGGCTGCACGCATCAAGGCGGAGTACGCGAAACGGGAACAGACAAATCGAATCTGCTACGTGTGACTGACTACGGGGGAGGGCCCAGGGCTTCTACCACAGGAAAGAACCGTGCTTGTTGCTGCATCTGGCGTGGAAGCGAACGATAATGATGGTCCTGGGAGCGACACGGAAATTAATAGGAAATGAAGAGCAAGATGACAGGCAGGAAGGGATGACAGGGAATGCTAATAACAGAAGAAAAGCAGGACAACAATGAAGAAAGGAAGAGGAAGAGAGAGGTGGGGGTGAGAGCCGGGGAGAGAGAGAGGGGGGTGGGGGGGGGGGGCAGAGGCAGAGAGACGGACTGAGACAAAGACTGTCTGACTGAAAGACAGACAGACACAGACACAGACACGGACACAGACACGGACACAGACACAGTCACGGGCGCAATAGCCGAGTGGTTAAAGCGTTGGACTTTCAATCTGAGGTCCCGGGTTCGAATCTCGGTGGCGCCTGGTGGGTAAAGGGTGGAGATTTTTCCGATCTCCCAGGTCAACATATGTGCAAACCTGTCAGTGCCTGAATCTCCTTCGAGTGTATACACACGCAGAAGATCAAATACGCACGTTAAAGATCCTGTAATCCATGTCAGCGTTCGGTGGGTTGTGGAAACAAGAACATACCCAGC
>NC_134884.1:20882904-20885404 GCF_041734735.1 Babylonia areolata
CAAGAGAGAGAGAGAGAAGAAGAAGAAGAAAAGAAAAAAAAAAGAGAGATAGAACAGATAAACAAGGAGAGAAACCAAGAAAGAACGAAAGAAGGGAGAAAGAAAGACGGAAAAGGAAAGAAAGAAAAGAAAGAAAAAAAAAAAAACAGGGAAAGAAAGACAGATAGAAGGGGGAAAAGAAAAGGATGGAAAAAAGTAAACGAACACGAGGAAAACTGAGTGTGGGTTTCTCTTCCACAGAAGTATAACGTCCAAGAATCTGAATTATTTCTTTCTTTTCATCTTTCTTTCTTTTCTGTTTTTCTTTTTCCCTTTTTTCGAGGGAGGGAAAAAGTCGTAACAAGCTTTAACTGTTTGGACATGTCTCTTTTTGTTTTTAAATCTTTGTAACGATCCTTTTTTTCTGAACATTGTAAATAATTATGTCCGGATCATACAAACATGGAATATAACAGCTGCGACAAATGTTGACAGAAATGACAGAGATAGAATGAGTGAAAGAAAGGCAGGCAGGCAGAGAGAGAGAGCGAAAGACCACACAGCACTCGCATTATGAGTTTGGGTTTCACATACCAGTTCCAGATTAGGAATTTGTTTATCTCACACATAACAAGATTACTTGTTTTATCCAACACAGACTGGCTGAATGTTTTTGTCTCTAGTCACTCCTGTTTGCAAAGCGATGAGGTTTAACTTCATTGTAATGTTTAACCGGCTTTTATATTTCATCACAAGCCCTAGAAGCTAAATGTTTTATTCAAATATTTGATTTGCATCTCCCTCCCTTCCTCCCTCCTCTCTCTCTCCCTCTCTCTCTCTCCGTCCCTCCTTCCCCTCCTTCTCTCTCTCAGACAGCTTGGAAGAATAAGCCATGCCTAAAATCTTAATCCTTGAATAAAAAAACGTTTTGAGTTCTGAGTTCTCTCTCTCTCTCTCTCTGTCTGTCTCTGTCTCTCACTCTCACTCCGTGTCTCACTCTCACTGACTCTCCCTCTCTGTCTCTCTTCTTAGTTAATTAAGTTAGGATTTTTGTGTGTGTGCGGGCATGGTGTAAAGAAGCTTTCAGCTTATCCATTTTACCCTCAATAAAACATTTGGATTGTCTCCCCCTCTCTCTCTCTCTTTCCCTCATCCCCACTCTCCCTCTCACCCCCTCTCTCTTTGTGTATGTGTGTGTGTGTGTGTGTGTGTGTGTGTGTGTGTGTGTGTGTGGTGTGTGTGTGTGTGTGTGTGTGTGTGTGTGTGTGTGTGTGTGTGTGTGTGTGTGTGTGTGTGTGTATGATTTCATGTCTCTTGAAAAATGTATTTATATACCCAGTCACAAGGATTGTGCAGTCAATTGCAGTAAAACGTCAAAGCGTTCCTCTGTGTGTGTGTGTGTGTGTGTGTGTGTGTGTGTGTGTGTGTGTGTGTGTGTGTGTGTGTGTGTGTGTGTGTGTGTGTGTTGTATGTGTGTGTGTGTGTGTGTGTGTGTGTGTGTGTGTGTGTGTGTGTGTGTGTGTGTGTGTGTGTGTGTGTTGTATGTGTGTGTGTGCGTGTATGATTTCATGTCTCTTGAAAAAAATATATATATATACCCCGTCACAAGGACTGTGCAGTCGGTCAATTGCAGTAAAACGTCAAAGCATTCCTCTCTCTCTCTCTCTCTCTCTCTCTCTCTCTGTGTGTGTGTGTGTGTGTGTGTGTGTGTGTGTGTGTGTAAACTCGATGTGGCAATAAAAAAAACAAATCAATCAAAGCATTCATCACGTCCAAACACCAGACATCCCGGCTTTCAACACCACTGAATGGTGCAATGTGAGGACGGTATGGGGTGGGTGGGTGGGTGGGGGCGTGAGGTGTGGGGGTTGGGTGTGTGTGTGTGTGTGTGTGTGTGAAGAAAACTGACAATACACTTCATAAAGCGGACACGGCAATTAAACCACAACAGCGGACGATCACCACGTACATTTTATTATTATGTAGCCTACAAAGCGCTTAGAACTTGGTGTCTGACAGAGGATTGGCGCCATACAAGTTTCTGTATCAATCAATCAATACATAACGATCACACACCCCCCTGCTCCCCCCTCCCTCCCCCCACCCCCCTCCCCCGCTCCTGTACAGACGTAGTCATACGATCCATATATCAGTGACCATCACTGCCAGACCTCACCTTGTTATTACTGCGCAAAGGGCTATCATCGGTCATACCAGTCCACATGTTTCTTCAGTACACCTTACAGGCAAAGCATTCAACGTGCAGACAGGTGGCGAATATGTTAGGAAGAGGAGGAGGAAAAGAAGAGATCTTGGACTACAATAAAGAAGAAGAACAACAACAACAACAATGATGACAACAACGACAAAAACAACAATAGTAGTAACAACAAGACGGTGATGAAAAACAACCAAAGCAACAATGACAACAACAACTATAGCTACAACAAACAACACACTTTCTTTTTTTTCTTCTCTTTTTCCACACCTCATTTTATATTAAACATCACACACTGGAGCG
>NC_134884.1:20902904-20905404 GCF_041734735.1 Babylonia areolata
GTTGTTGTTTCTTTTCTTTCTTTTTTTTTTTCTTTTTTTTTTCTTCTTTTTTTGTGGGTGTTGTTGGGGGGCGGGGGGGGCGGGGGGGGGGGGGGGTTAGTATGTTGTGTGTCTATTTGTGTCCGTAACTCACAACATTCTAACCACGAGGTCGGCTCTCAACCATCCACTTTGTTAGTTTCGTTCAGGTTTAACGTGGCCAGCCACCTCGTCGTGATATGGCCCCAGAAAAGTGGAGACACTGTAGCAATGGGGAAAGAGAAGACCCATCTCACACAACAACTACAGTGACAGGACGCCACTAGAATGGTAACCCGCTGAGGCGGGCGGTGAACATGCCAGACTGGGATGGGTGTCTGTGATTTGAACTCACAGCACTTTGACTGCTATCTTGGCGTTCAACCATCCGCCTGGTTTAACGTCGACGACATCCACCTCAGGTGATAAGGCCGACAGGAACAAAGAGCATTCCAGGAGGGTGGGAAGAGGAGAGGGGGACCCATCCAGCACTGCACTGACACCATCAGAACGATAACACACTAAAAGTCGGGCAGCGTGGATGCCAGTTTTGATGTTGGGATGTCTGTGATTTGAACTCACAACATTTTGACTGCGATCTTGGCGCTCAACCAATCGAACCAGTCAGGTACCATCTGCGTGCCCTCATGCACTGTGAAAACACCAGCACGCCACAGTCACGTGGGGGCGACAGAAGTAGGTCAGCCAATCAAAATTTCAGAATTTAGAATCCCTGCTTGTGAACAATTGTCAGTTTGGATGACCTCAACAGCGGTACCAACAGCTCGGGAGGGACTAAATGTCAGAGTTCGGGGGCGAATTCCGAACAGTTGGAGCGAGTAACCTGTGCCAGGTACACGCTGCACACGGGATGTTTTCTTGTCTGGGGCATCCGTGCACCTTACATGCACACGTGTGCGCACGCGCGCGCACGCACGCACACACACACACACACACACACACACACAGGGGGTGGGCAGGAGACAGACAGACAGACTGAGAGACAGAGACAGGAAGACGGAGAAAAACAGAAGTAACATAGTAAGACAGAGACGGACAGAGACAGAGACAGACACCAAAGATGAAGATACATGGACAAGCACAAAGAGACAGTCAAACAGACAGACAGACAGTTGACATTTGACATTATTGCTAATGGTCCAGCTGATCGCACAACGCCATATCTGGACTGCCCGACTGTATAGAAATTCAACCACGTTATACCAAACTGTCACATGAAGAATAATAATAACTGATTTTGAAATATTTCTAAAATAGAATGAAATAAAAAAAAAGGATTGGGAAATAACTGCAAAACATTTTATTTAGATTATTTTTAATAGAATAAAATAAAATGCTCAGGAAACCTGTAAAAAAAACGTTTACGACATGATATCTTAACCATTCAGCTCACTATGGCAAATAAGAACAGACTGTGCTGGGGACGTCAGTGGTAGGTCACCAGAGAACAAAAAATCGTAAAAAAAAACAAAAAAAAAACAACAACTTCGTAAAAGGACAACTTCAAAGCCAAACAAAACATGCATAAAAAGACCACACAGGCAACTAACAATACAGTATGGACACCCAGTGCTCATCCCAGTGTTTACAATCTCACGATCTAATCGCCAGAGTATCACAGCACAGATAAAACCGCCACAGACTGCGGAAAAGACAGAGAAAGGGTCAAGGCTTGCTGGTAAAAAATTAAATAAAAAGATAGAAGAATGGACTGTGAAGACACAAAAGGCACCCATTAGTGAAGGAAGAAAAAAAAAAACAGAATAAAGAGAACGACAGAAAAGAGGAAATTTCTAGCACAGAATCACCAGAATACGGGGATTACCGTATTAATACTGAAAGACCCCCGGCATCTCCACAGAGGGAACCCAGACAGAGAGACAAACAGACAGACACAGAGACCAACCAACAGAGACATGAGCGACCATGAGGCAAAAAAGGAAAAAGCCCTACATACATACACACACGACACCTGCTAGCACTGTTTTGATGTGTGCCCAGGTTACGGTGGCTCTGCGCTTCTTGGGAACACGGGGCGTCTGTTGTGTTTGGCAAGGGGTGCGAGTTCGCTTCTGCATGGTGGAGAGACGACGGATCGGAAACACGAAGCCCCAGCTACAGAGATAGAATTCTGGATATGCGTTCAATTAGCGAGTCACACAGTGACAGAAATCCCTCAACTAACGAGGTTCTTGGGTTTTACGGAAAGAGAATTATCTCCCTTGGTTTCATCTGTAGACGAATTGTTGACACAAGACTTAACCAGAACATCTGCTTCCTCCCCCCATTTTTTTTTTTTTTTAAGCGGATGTGGTGTTGCTTATGAGGATCAGTATCCACGCCTTGATGCCTTCTTGAAATTGAAACTGAAACTGAGCGGTTGTTTTTAGGTTTGCTTTGAATGAACAAGCAGTTGAAGAAGGAGAGCGTCGAAGTTGGTTTTTTTTCCATTGAAAGAAGA
>NC_134884.1:20907904-20932904 GCF_041734735.1 Babylonia areolata
AACAATTAGAGTGATGCCAAAAGAACAAAGAGAAAAAACAAAAGACCAATAGGCACAGACAATATACATCAATAAATAATTCATCCTCATCCATTAACAACAGAGGTAGCTTGACCGAAAGATACTACAAATAGAAAGAACAAATGCTTTTAGTTTTAACAATATTCTTTTGTTTTTCTCGGAAAACAATAAGTGGAATTTAAGGGAGTTTGGGCGGTTTCTATAATATCTAGGTAGATAATTTTGTCTGTCACTTTCAAAGAAAGGACACACAAACAAATAGTGGAACTCATCAGCAATGTCGTTTGTGGAACATTTATCACACAGATTCTTTCCAAACGAAACGAAACGAAACGAAAGTTTATTCAATAAGGCCATGGCCCCATTTGAAGGGGTGATTACATATTTTGTAAGAACAGATTTGCATAAAAATATAATCTTACAACGTGTATGCTCAAAGCTCTGTTCTCTTTAACCAATCATGAAACTCCGTCGTTTTAATGACTTATAGATAAATATGGCAAGATTCGAAAAAACGTTATCATTTGTAGAAGACAGAAGTAATACTAACCGAAACTTACTCGGTCTGCTATAATATCTCAACGGAATATATATTTGTCTCAAGTCATCTAATACAGGACAACAGATTCTTTCGTTTCTTGGTAAAGTGTTGAAGAGAGAGAGCAATACAAACAGACAGAGAAAGATGTGAAGAGAAGGAAGGGGTGAGGGGAGATAAGAGAAGAAAGAGACGCAGAGGTAAGAGAAAGGGACAGAGAGAGAGAGGGGGTGGGGGGAGAGGAGTGGGAAGTACAAAGACAGCGGGGACTAATGTGGTTAAAGAAAAAGTTTCAGTTTCAGTTTCAGTAGCTCAAGGAGGCGTCACTGCGTTCGGACAAATCCATATGCGCTACACCACATCTGCCAAGCAGATGCCTGACCAGCAGCGTAACCCAACGCGCTTAGTCAGGCCTTGAGAAAAAAAAAATGTGAATAAATAATAAAAACATAAATAAAACTACTACCACTACTAATAATATGTATAAGGCGCAAAAACTTGATGAAGTCAACAATAAGCGTACATAAATAAGTAAATAAATAAATAAATAAATAATAATTATAATATAAAAAGAGAAAGAAAAAGACACGATGAAAGAAGAAAAATATGTGGGGTGTGGGGGTGAGGAAACCAAGATGGAGGAGGAGAGGGTAAAAAATTTATGACTGATAAAAGAGACACTGAGAAAGAGTTGAAGAAAAGACAAAGAGGGTGTGATGGAAAAAGAGAGGATGGCGGAGACATGAGAACGAAAAGAAGTCAGGGGAAAGACAGGAATTCAAAGTGTATACCCCCCACCTCCTCACCCCCACCCCAACCCTTCCCACCCGAGCCGTGCACATCCGCTTCACGTAGAACGGATGCTGCCGATAAAAAACAACAACAAGGTGTCGGGGGGGATGGGGGTGGGAGGGGGGATGTTGTGCTTGGATTGACCCTTTCTTTCTATCTTTCTGACGAGGTGAGAGAGAGACAGTGACAGGTGAATGCAAACTGAGAAGAGGAAGAAGAAGGAGGAGGAGAGGGAGAGGGAAGACTGATTGGTTGATTGATTGAATCTTTAATGGGTAAAGAATTAGGCACAATAAAGGCCTTTTTTTTTTTTTTTTTTTTTTTTTTTTTTTTTTTACAAATCTGCCCATTTAACGACACGTAACGCACACGCATTTGCATTTGTTCGTTTGCTAGCACGATCCACACACATTCACCTTTTCATCATGGCATGGAAGCATGTGAACTGATTAAAAGCAAGCGTTTGCAAAAGACCGCGAGTTGGTTAATCGAAAGTATCGCACAGAAATATTTTTGTTTTTTGCTTGAAGACATATATTGCTGGAATTTGACAACAATGTTTTTGGAAGCATGTTCCATTCTTTGCTTCCATAGACTCATTTTAAATAACTCAATTTTAAGCTTAGGGACAATTGCTCTGTCTGATTTACGTTGGGACTGGAAACAAAATAATGAATTTAAGTATTGTGAGCATGCGTTATGAACAATCTTATGCATAAGAATCAATGTTTCATACGCAATAAGCAGGTGAACAGGTAATATTTGAAGTTCTTTGCACATACTGTGCACAAATCTATGTGGAGTATGTACGTGGCTAATCACCATAATGGAACGCTTTTGTAAAGAGCAAAGTAGTTTCAAAGTAGAAAGATGACACTTATTCCGAATAATCGAGCAATAACTGAGGCGTGACTGGATATAAGCAAAGGGAACTACACGTCTAGAATGATTATCAAGAAAGTGTTTTATCAGTGACAGCAGGAGTACGCAAGATGATACCTGCTTTATTAAGGAAATGAATATGTTCTTGCCACGAGAGATTTTCATCAATAATAATGCGTAATAACATGTGCTGAGTAACTTGTTTGATAACATTGTCTTTATATTTTATTTATTTTATGTTGTTTTTCTTTTATGTTTTGTCTTTTCTGACGTGCACAAATTAACAAGAAGAAGATGAAGGAGGGAGAGAGAGAGAGAGAGAGAGAGAGAGAGAGAGAGAGAGAGAGAGAGAGAGAGAGAGAATGGGAAGTGAGGGGGTGAGAATCAACACAGAGAGAAAATGAATAAATATATTTAATGAACGAGTTTTATTTTCCCTGGGGGTTAGCCTGTCACCGGTCACAGCCAGTGAGAAAACAGCATCACACCATGATGAACCAACATTAACACACACATTATTGTTCCAGCCAGCGGCCTCACCTCTACACCACCACTTCCTTCCGGCATCCCCCTGCCCAATTCAGCATAAACACACACACACACACACACTCACACACACACACACTCATACTCACACACACACACACACACACACACACACACACACTTCCCGTCCCCTACTCTCTCACACACACACGGTGGGCTGAATGTTCATTGATGCTACCGAGTCAGTGAGGTGACGATCCTTCACTGACCTGCGTAGTTCTCAGCAGCAGTCAATGGGTTAAAAACTTATTTTTAGGACAACCTGTTGAGGATCCAAATAAATAATTATTGTTGTTTTTTATAGACATTGAGACAAGCCTGTGGTGAGAACTGCCTGAAATTGGTTACTCACATTTTTAGCGTCACATGGCGAGTCATGATGCTAAAGTGAAAGCCGCTACCCCCCGCTCTCTCTCTCTCGTAAACTCTGCGTCTATATATTTAATGCCCTGAAGATACGACAGGAATTCTTTGACAGCAATGAGGAAATTTAGAATTAATCTACAATGCACAAGAAGCTCTTTTGTTCTACAGGTTTAAGTTAGTATGCACTTTACATTGCGTTGTCGCTGCGTGATCACCATATTGTGTACTTTTGACCTCTTTCTTGGGGCCGGAGGCATGGAGATTAAAGATTTTGTTCTTGTTGTTCTCTCTCTCTCTCTCTCTCTCTCTCCATCTATGTATCTTTCGTTCGTTCTTTCTGTAGTTTAACGTCTTTTCACTGTACTATATGTATCTGTCTATCTATATGTGTTTTCTTTTTCTGTGCGCCTGTCCCTGTCTTTCTATTTCTCTCACTAGCTCTCTACACCGCTCTCGTGGTATTTCTGTGTCAGTTTCTTTTTCTCTCAGTAATCACGTTCCAATTCAGCTCTGTATGTCGCTCAATCCCTCACTTTTGGTGCCCCCCATCTCTCTCTCTCTCTCTGATTTGTTTATCTTTGAGTTTTCCCCTTATTACGAGGTCTAGATAAAAAAACAACAACAACAACACAGAAACGTTGCTTACTCTATTACCACACTCATGTGTTTGTATTTATGTGGGAAGAGAGGTGCTAAAAGGAAATGCTGGTATGTGAGTGGTTGCCAGCAAGGATGTATATGCGTTTATCTTCGGATGTGATTATGTGGTGCTGTTTTCTCACAGACTGTCAAGGGTGACACGGCGAGCACGAGAAGTGTGGGACTTTGTATGAGAGATACAGGCTGAACAACTTCTGGTACTACTGCTGACAGAGCTCAGAGGACAGGACTGACACAACACTGAGATATATACAACGCTTGTCTGATTATTATCATTATGGTGGTCGGTATTTTCCTCTCTCTCTCTCTCTCCCACTCTTTATATATATATATATATACATATTATGTAATTATATATATGTACACACACACACACACATATATATATATATTATATATATATATATATATATATATATATATATATATATATATGCGTGTGCGGGGGGGGGGGGGGGGTTGTTTGTTTATTGTTTTTTTGTGTGTTTTTTTGTTTTTTGTTGTTGTTTTTTTGGAGGAGGGTTGTTTCCTGTTTGTTTTTGTTTCTCTGTTATGAAAAAATACACTCTTTTTGCGTAAACAATTTGCTCTAAACCAAAATTCAATGCAAGAGAAAATACAGGAATGAAAAAGTATGTTTATAAAGTCTTAGCTATGATATACTACGCGCAAAAAATTACAGGCTGTCATGACGTGAGAGGCATGTGTTGTTGTCAGTCCTTTCTGGGCCAACGCTCTACAAGTTTTCTTCGTTGTTGCATGCTTGCTTCACTGGCAACCATACCATTATTTACGCGTCTCCACTTAAAAACTCAGCTGTGCTGCACGTGCTGAAAAAAAAAATCCCCCTCAGCATGTCAGAACCTCTTTTTAACCATATCAACAAAACTTAACTACTTTTTTCGCAAAAAAAAATATGCATTTCGTTTGCAATCATACAAATTCAAGCTCAACATTTCTGGACATACAAAGTAACATTCTAGGACAAAGTTTATACAGCATTTCCTCTTCTTTTTTTGCTTCAAGAACATACATTTCCCAGCATGGTGGCCCTCGACATTTCGTGCCCACAACATATTTCACCGTGTTTCATCACCTGTTGTGCGCTCTGGCAAAAAGCAGATTACACAAAACACATCAGAGAGCCAAGCGAGCAGCAAAGTGCGCAGTTAGCAACCACAGGTGAAGTGCGACCGACACAGGCAGACATGTCAGGTTTGGGTGCAGGTGTGTTGTCTCAAAGCTTGTGGCGTAACCGGCATGGCGAAAGAGATACTTGGTTTATTTCATCACACTTTTATTAGTACACCCTCTTCCGTAATACTCTAGATCCTGGGAACCGACCGATTGGAGTGGGGAGGAATTTGAGGTTCTAACAAAATCCAGCTTTGCCGGATTTGTTAGCCAAGGTTTGGCATTGTCTTGTTTCGTTTTGTTTCGAGGGTGGGGGGCGGGGGCCTGTTGTAAGAGGGGTGTGTTGTGGGTTGGGGATTGGGAAAGATCAACACATACGTGTGTTTTGTTGCTGTTTTTTCTGTTGGTGGCTTATGATTAGGAGGTTCGTTAATGATGCAAGAGAATCGAGAATATCTAATCCTTTGATCCTTGTTGGGGCAATGTGGATACAATGTAACATCGCTTGTATTTCATTCCAAATCCAATAACTCAAACAGTAATTAAAACAAACATAGGAAACAGGAGATAAAAAACAGATATGAAAAAAAACCAATCATATCATCTTGTAACCTTTACCTTTTTGTGGTAAATGTCCCCACTCACACTCATCTCCAAGCTTTCAACAAAGCGCAAAAAAAAAAGAAAAAAAGAAAAAGATATTTGGGATGGGGGAGGGAGGTTTGAATAAACTGATTTTGAAGACTTGCAAATTTGGGTCATTCCATAATAAAATGAAAGAAAGAGACAGAGACAGACAGAACGATGAATTCCCAGCAATGACCATCACAGATGCACCAGTCATGTTCATCGGTTACACGTGACACCCGTGTTGCCAAGAAATGGGTATACATACAGGGCAGAGACAGAGCTGGAGCAGAACAGGGGTTAGGTGGGAGTGGGGTGGGGGATGCGGGGCGTGGGGGAGGGCTGAGAGAGACAAACAGGCAGGCAGGCAGGCAGGCAGACAGATACTTAATGATGGACAGAGACAAGACAGACAGACGGAGAGACAGACAGACAGATACATAATGACGGACAGACACAAGACAGACATATGGACAGGCAGGTAGACAGACAGACAGATACTTAATGATGGACAGAGACAAGACAGACATATGGACAGGCAGGTAGACAGACAGGCAGATACAGAATGACGGACAGAGACAAGACAGACAGACGGAGAGACAGACAGACAGATACATAATGACGGACAGAGACAAGACAGACAGACAGAGAGACAGACAGATACATAATGACGGACAGACACAAGACAGACAGACGGAGAGACAGACAGACAGACAGATACATAATGACGGACAGACACAAGACAGATACATAATGACGGACAGAGACCAGACAGACAGATACATAATGACGGACAGACACAAGACAGACAGACAGATACATAATGACGGACAGAGACCAGACAGACAGACAGACAGATACATAATGACGGACAGAGACAAGACAGACAGATACATAATGACGGACAGAGACGAGACAGACAGACAGACAGACAGATACATAATGACGGACAGAGACAAGACAGACAGACAGACAGATACATAATGACGGACAGAGACCAGACAGACAGATACATAATGACGGACAGACACAAGACAGACAGACAGATACATAATGACGGACAGAGACCAGACAGACAGACACATAATGACGGACAGAGACCAGACAGACAGACAGACACACACACAGATACATATGACGGACAGAGACAAGACAGACAGACAGATACATAATGACGGACAGAGACGAGACAGACAGACAGACAGATACATAATGACGGACAGAGACAAGACAGACAGATACATAATGACGGACAGAGACGAGACAGACAGACAGACAGATACATAATGACGGACAGAGACAAGACAGACAGACAGACAGATACATAATGACGGACAGACACAAGACAGACAGACAGATACATAATGATGGACAGACACAAGACAGACAGGCGTAGAGACAGACAGACAGATACATAATGACGGACAGAGACCAGACAGACAGACAGACAGATAATGACGGACAGATACATAATGACGGACAGAGACCAGACAGACAGACAGACAGATAATGACGGACAGATACATAATGACGGACAGAGACCAGACAGACAGACAGACAGATAATGACGGACAGATACATAATGACGGACAGAGACCAGACAGACAGACAGACAGATAATGACGGACAGATACATAATGACGGACAGAGACAAGACAGACAGACAGACAGATAATGACGGACAGACACAAGACAGACAGACGGAGAGACAGACAGACAGATACATAATGACGGACAGACACAAGACAGACAGACAGATACATAATGACGGACAGACACATAATGACTGATAGACACAAGACAGACAGACGTAGAGACAGACAGACAGATACATAATGACGGACAGAGACGAGACAGACAGACAGACAGATACATAATGACGGACAGAGACAAGACAGACAGACAGACAGATAGATACATAATGACGGATAGAGACAAGACAGACATGGACAGGCAGGCAGGCAGATAGCCATACAGAGACAAAGAGAAAACAGACAGAGACAGGCAGACAGAGACATGGATAGACAGACAGACAGACAGACAGAGAAGTGGCCTTGCCTTTCGCTAAAACTGGTACAAGTGAAACGAATATCCACGTTCAACTGAAAATGTCATGGCTGAAAATAAAAGTTTCCCTTCCGTTCAGCTCAGCTGGCCCCAAATGGAAAGGCTGTTTAAAGCAGGTGCTTACGTTTCGCGAGATATTGTTAATGACTGGATTAGCTGGTATTCATTTTCATTGCCGCAGAAATGAATAAGATGTGTGTGTGGCTGTGTCTAGCTTGCTACCTGTTTGCCTCTCTCTCATTCATTAAATCTATATTGCTGATTGTGCACAACATCCTGTGTGTGCGTGCGTGTGTGTTTGTGTAGGGGAGGGGGGGGGCTGAGTGTCTGTGAGTCAGTGTGTGTGTGCCTCCAAATATGCATATGTATGCGTGCACTGGTTTGTTTGTAATTGTGGGGGAAGACTAAAACGCTTTTCAGTAAAGTGGTAGAGTTTCTGCGTGCGTTCATCTTCGCATTCAATTCAGCTGGCAAATACTATATTCTCAAAGATTGTGAAGGACGAAAAAAGCAGAAAATGCAAAGAATGAGAAGAAGGTATTTACTACGTCTTGAAACTAGTCATTTCATCATCCCATGTGTACTATAACTAACAAAGCACATTGCACAAAACACATTTTCTCTGAGAGGCGGGCAGCAAACTGCGCAGTTAGCGGACACGTGTGAAGTGCCAACACAGTACAGGCAGACATGTCAAGTTCGGGTTCAACATACTCCGTCGCTCTGCCTGTGGCGTAATCGGAATGGTGAAAGAGATACAGTTTGTTTCATCACACGTTTATTATCATGCCCTCGGCTATTTCGGGGCCGTGCCCGCCAACCAGCCCTTGAGATATAAGGCGTTCGGGTTGGACTGAGGCGGGGCGGTATGCATGTGCGAGTTTTCGTCAGTACAGATTAACTGAATGAACTCTGAGCAGGTGTGCCAGTCTACGTGGATAAAAATCGGCGTGTGGGTGGCTTAGTTTTAAGTGGTTCATTACTGAAACACTAACGCGTACACACACACACACACACACACACACACACAGAGGATAATATCCACAATTGGCAATGAAGCTTTGACGAACCAGAGAGAGGCAAGCAAGCAGGCACGCACACACATGCGCGCGCGAACGCACGGACTCACACAAAAACACACATATTATTTACACACACACACACACACACAAACACACACTCAATTCCAGTCCATACACACAAAGGCGCGCTTGCACGCACGTATGCACGCACGCACGTGTGAGTATGTGTGGACAGGAATTGTGATCTTGTTGCCCTGTACCTTTCGGCAACATGGAGTCTGTGGGAGCACGTCTTTGTTCCCCCCACACCTATATTCCCGCAGGTCAAATTTTCACCAGGTCCAAAATCCCCCTGGGCTATATTCAAGTGTTTTTCACTAACTTGTGTAAACAAAGTGAGTCTATGTTTTAACCCGGTGTTCGGTTGTCTCTGTGTGTGTGTGTGTGTGTGTGTGTCCGTGGTAAACTTTAACATTGACATTTTCTCTGCAAATACTTTGTCAGTTGACACCAAATTAGGCATAAAAATAGGAAAAAATTCAGTTCTTTTCAGTCATCTTGTTTAAAACAATATTGCACCTCTGGGATGGGCACAAAAAATAATAAATGAAGCCTAATTATATGCAAACTGCATTTGCTGTTATATTTATATTTTTTGTATTTTCTAAACTTGGCACTTTGATCTGATATTCTGACCCAACAACAAGAGCAGTCATTATTATCATTTTTTTGTTCAAACAGGAACTTCTTTTGCTAAGCATGGCAGTTTTCTTTATTTTGCAAACGTTTTGGTGCAGATAGTAAAAAAGGGAAATTGCTCTGTAATTAATGCTAGGGGACTTAATTTGCTTTAAACTGATCTTTCTCATCTTAAACATTACATTTTGAAATTATACTCAATACATAAAAAGCTTGGGGTTGTTTGTTTTTTTAAGTGTATCACAAGTGAGTCTTGAAGGCCTTGCCTCTCTTGTTCTACTCTGCACCTGTTCCTGGACACACGAGCTGCCACTGATGTGCAGCTATCTCTGCATCACCTGCTCTGTGCCGACACAGGGCTGCAGAAAGGTTGAATTAAAAAAAACACATCCTATATTGCTGATTATAATGATGCTACAGTGTCGTTTAAAAATCATCCTACAGTGTTGATTAAAATCATGCCACAGCGTATAAACTTTTACCTGCACAGATATCCGTCAAAAACTCTGTGTGTGTGTGTGTGTGTCCGTGTGTGTGTCTGTGTGTGTGGTTCTCAGCCACTCTGACCCTCGACAAACAAGGTGGCTGATCGCTTGTTTGTGAGAGCTAAAGACAGCCTCCCCCCCTTCCCTCCCCCCCCTTCCCCCACACCTTACTGGGTCACCTTCACCTGCGGCCTCTGACCACACAGACAAACAAACCGACAAACAGGCCCAGACAGACCAAGACAGACAAACAGGGCCCAGACAAACATACAGACAGGCCCAGACAGACATACAGACAGACAAACGACAAACAGGGCCAAGACAGACAGACAAACAGACCATGACAGACAGACAAACAGCCAAGACAGACAGACAAACAAGGCCCAGACAGACAGACGAACATACCAAGACAGACAAACAGACCAAGACAGACAAACAAGGCTCAGACAGACAGACAAGGCTCAGACAGACAGACAAGGCCCAGACAGACAGACAGACGAATATACCAAGACAGACAAACAGACCAAGACAGACAGACAAGGCCCAGACAGACAGACAAGGCCCAGACAGACAAACAGGCAGGCCCAGACAGACAAACAGGCCCAGACAGACAAAGGCCCAGACAGACAAACAGGCCAAGACAGACAGACAGGCCCAGACAGACAAACAGGCCCAGACAGACAGACAGGCCCAGACAGACAAACAGGCCAAGACAGACAGACAGGCCCAGACAGACAAACAGGCCCAGACAGACAGACAGGCCCAGACAGACAGACAGACAGGCCCAGACAGGCCCAGACAGCAGCCACTGACAGTCACAGTGGGGGATGCTGTGACGGCCAACACCACTGATCCTGTGTAAAGGAAGCTGGTGGCTGTTGGGCGCCGTGGATCAGTCTGGTTCTGTTCCAGGTCTGCCTTCAAAGGTTGTGAGTTCAATTCCGCGGTGTCCCTCCCTCCCACCTCCTCCCCACCCCCTCCAAAAAAAACAAACAAACAAACAAAAAAAGCTTTCTTGCTGTGTCCACCTGTGTGTGTTTCCGTTCTGGTCGAACATGTGCAGGCTGAATATCCCCCATCGCTCTGTCTCTGTCTCTGTGTCTGTGTCTGTCTCTCTCACACACATACACACACACACACACTCAGGTCAAAGTTGGACGCACTGCACTCAAATGGATCACAAAAAAGGACAGGAATTGCTATCCTGTTGCCCTGTACCTTGTGGCAACTTCACGCCTAGAATGGGAGCACGTCTATGTTCCCCCATGCCTTTATTGCCCCCGGTCAGAATTTCCCCAGATCTAATTTCCTCCATGGTTATGTCCCCAAAGGACTATACTGCCCCGGGTGACGGTTTCTCCAAGTCTAAGTTCCCCCAGAACTAGATTCCCCCTGGACTGTATTCCGCCAGGTTTAAGTTTATCCAGGTCAAAATTCTCCTCTACAATTCAGCCTCCTCTGCTATCAATGTAGCAGATCAACGAACCTGCACCAAGTGACAGGTCCTTCGCTACTGAAGTAGCAGACTAACGAACTTGCACAAGAAACATATCCTCCACTATCAATGTAGCAGACTAACAGTCCTCCGCTATCAATGTAGCAGACTAACGAACCTGCACCAAGAAACAGATCCTCCGCTATCAATGTAGCAGACTAACAGTCCTCCGCTATCAATGTAGCAGACTAGCAGTCCTCCGCTATCAATGTAGCAGGTTAACGAACCTGCACCAGGAAACAGATCCTCCGCTATCAATGCAGCAGACTAAAGCAGCAGACTAGCAGTCCTCCGCTATCAATGTAGCAGATTAACGAACCTGCACCAAGAAACAGATCCTCCGCTATCAATGTAGCAGACTAACAGTCCTCCGCTGTCAATGTAGCAGACTAACAGTCCTCCGCTATCAATGTAGCAAAAACAGTCCTCCGCTATCAATGCAGCAGACTAACGAACCTGCACGAGGAAACAGATCCTCCGCTATCAATGTAGCAGACTAACAGTCCTCCGCTATCAATGTGGCAGACTAACAGTCCTCCGCTATCAATGTGGCAGACTAACAGTCCTCCGCTATCAATGTAGCAGACTAACAGTCCTCCGCTATCAATGCAGCAGATTAACGAACCTGCACGAGGAAACAGATCCCCCGCTATCAATGTAGCAGATTGACGAATCTCACGAACAAAAAACAACAAAAACAGGTCCTCCACTATCAAGTAGCAGACCAACGCAACTGCACCAAAGAACAGTCATCCGCTGTAAGTGAAGCATACTGACCAACCTGCACCCAAGACCGTGAAGTCTACAGACTCTTTACCTGCACACTCAGCAGATGTTCAAAGGGTCTCTGACACACAGTGCCTGCATAGCACTTTCAGTGTGTGAAAGAAGGAATGATGCAGCAGCGTTCGCCTGACAACTTGTCCTTACTTCCTTCCCCTCCCTGCCCACCCTTCCCTATCCTCATCGCCACCCGGCTCACCCACCATCACTATTGCTCGCCAGGTTTCTGTTTTTCTTCTTGAGATTTTTTTTTTATGGAGGAAAGTGGCGTGAGGGGTTCAAAGCTTGTGACTGCAACGTGCTGCCAAGGATTCTGTTGGTACAGGATCATCATCATCATCGCCATCATCATCATCATCACCATCATCATCATCAGTTCTAGCATCAACACGCTGTCGTTGGTATTGCTTTTGTTACTGCTCCTCCTCCTCCTGTTGCTATTGTTCTTGTGAGCGATAGTGTTGTTGTTGTTGTTGCCACTGTAGATGTTCGTGTTGTCGCTTATGACATCCTTATACAATATTATGTGTAGTGTTCGTTTTGTCTGTCTGTCTGTTTGTCTGTCTGTCTGTCTGTCAGTCAAGCACCACACTGACAATACACTCTTCGTTAGTGATCCAGTCAAGACATGGCACAATGATCGCTGTCACTGTCTTCTCCGTCTGTTCGGTGGTCTATTCTGGAGTGGTCCTGATGACTGAGTAAAATTAAAATAACCATGCAGAGATTCGTCACAAGGCTCATTATATCACACACACACACACACACACACACACACACACACACACACACACACACACACACACACACACACACACACGAGACCTAGCATGTATAAACATAAGTAGAATCACGTGTATCATTGTTTAGATTAGCATTTGGGGCAAATTATTTCGTGCAACAGCTGGTAAACTGATCCTGTATTCAGACAGTTTATAGGAACGAGAATGTCAGCGTACTTTTGCTTGTTTACTGAGGGAGGGGAGAGATGGACAGAAAGGGAGTGTACGTGTGTGGGGGGTTGGGGGGGGGGATGAACAATATTAAAACAGAGTGGAAGGGGACATAATTCAAAAGAGGAAGAAATTTATTTCAATTGCCACTGACGTGTGTGAAGATGAGAGAGAGAGAGACAGACAGACAGACAGACAGACAGACAAAGAGAAAGGAGAGGGAGACAGAGAGAGATGGTTCATTTACATAAGCCATAGCTCCCCTAGAAGGGAAATACACAACTGAGTCGCACATTCACATTGGTCTTCATTATGTCAGAGAAGAGACAGACAGACAGACAGACATAGACAGAGAAAGACAGACAGAAGACAGACAGAATGACATGTATCTGGAGACAAAACGCACTTTCTGAAAACGACACAAAAAGCGACAGGCCGACAAAAACGTGCGAAAAGGTCTTAAATGAAAGAGAAGAGAGACAGACAGACAGACACAGACAGACAGACACAGACAGACAGACAGAAACAATGAGGGAAAAAGAAAGACTAACAAGAGAGGCAAGGCCTTCAAGACTCACTTGTGATACACTTTTTTTTTTTTTAAATCCAAGCTTTTTATGTATTGAGTACAATTTCAAAATGTAATTTTTAAAGCAAATTAAGTCCCCTAGCATTAATTACAGAGTAATTTCCCTTTTTTACACACTGCACCAAAACGTTTGCAAATAAATAAAACTTCCATGCTTAGCAAAAGAAGTGCCTGTTTGAACAAAAAATGATAATAATGACTGCTCTTGTTGTTGGGTCAGAATATCAGATCAAAGTGCCAAGTTTAGAGAATACAAAAAATATAAATATAACAGTAAATGCAGTTTGCATATAATTAGGCTTCATTTTTTATTTTTCTGTGCCCATCCCAGAGGTGCAATATTGTTTTAAACAAGATGACTGGAAAGAACTGAATTTTTCTTATTTTTATGCCTAATTTGGTGTCAACTGACAAAGTATTTGCAGAGAAAATGTCAATGTTAAAGTTTACCACGGACACACACACACACACACACACACACACACACACACACACACACAAACCGAACACCGGGTTAAAACATAGACTCAATTTGTTTATACAAGTGAGTCCAAAAGAGTGAGACGGCAGAAGAGACAGACAGACAGACAGAGACAGAGTGAGGCACAGAGACAGAGGTGAAGAGAGAGACAAAGACCGAGAGACGCATACACACACAGAGGCAGGGGAGGATGATAAAGAGGGAGTAAGCCAGCCCAGCGTACACTGAGAAGCCAACAGCCCATCATTTTTTAAAGCGGCATCACAAGAACGTCTAGTGGAGATATCACTGCGAAATAAATAACATGCCGTCCTGTTTACAGCTTTAGCAAGGTCACAGCTCGGATACAGCGCTACAGTTTTGAGACAACAGAAAACCAGGAACTTTGCCAGTTGGTGGTCTGTGTGTTAAAACAGCCGGTTTCAAAGTCCTTTAAGCCTGCCACAGACTGGGCACGGTAAATCGTCAGATTCTAGCGCACACACTTGCTTAAGGTCATGATCGTGCTATGAATTGGACAATCAGAACTGATGAACATTTGATAGAAGCAGCAGTGTCAGTGTTAACATCAGTACACCACAAAGACTTACACAAGTACGCCGGATAATGATAGGTTTAAATAGAGCTGATCCCATGGTTGTCTTGACACACATACGCAGCGTTCATACACATTTACGCATGCGTGCACGCGCGCACACACACACACACACACACACACACAGACACACACATTTTCACACACATACATCCATGCACCCTGTCAACATAAAACACAACAGATGTGCTCCTTAAACAAAACCAAAGTTGAAACTTATCGCACATCGTTGGCAAACAAACAACCCTTCCAGGCTAAACGCGGTGGGTCAGACAGGCGGTTTCAACATGTGCACAATCTAGACAATGAACCACAACCCCTCCCCCTAATCCCCACCCACCCACCAGTCTCACTTTTCTGTTTTGCACCCACCAATGTACCTTTCATCCCCCTTCCTCCTCTTCTTGCACCCTCCCCCGATCCCCCAATACAGTCATTCATGTTTCAAAGCGTAGTCAGTCGACTGTGAAGTGGGGAAACCCGACGACGATACCTCCTACATGCACTAACTAAAAATAGTGGAAGGGAGTTAGGAGGATTCATGGGGGAAGGGGTGAGGGGGAGGAAGGGGCCATGATACGCTTCGGAGCAAATTGTTTTACTGCTGCAGCAAGTAAACAAGTGCGTTCCTTATGGGTGTGTGTTTTCTGTTTTAGATACACCGAGCAGGATGAATGATGTGACGTCAGTGGGGTATCTGACAGGAAATAAGAGTGAAATAGGGAGGGAAGAGAAATGCACGTTCACTCACACCCACACCAACACACAAACAACTGAACACGTACGCACACGCGCACACAAACGTACACACATGCATGCACACACGCGCCACTCCATCAACACAACACACAGGTGTTCTTCATAAACAAATCCAAGAAGAAACTTATCAGACAGCGTTAGGAAACATACAACCCTTCCTGGCCAAGCGCGGTAGGTCAGACATGAGGTTTTAACTTAACGTGTATAATTTGGACAACAGACCCCCATCCCTACCCCCCTTACCCCCCCCCCCCCCCCCCCCCTCCCCCCACCACATCACTCTCAATTCCTGGCCCTGTCCGCGAATGGTAACTCCCATTCTCCCTCCTCTTCTTCTTTTTTTTTTTTTTTTTTTTTTTTTTACTCCTCCACCTGAGTGGAGTGATGGCCATGAGGTAACGTGTCCGCCTAGGAAGCGAGAGTATCTGAGCGCACTGGTTGAAATCACGGCTCAGCCGCCGATATTTTCTCCCCCTCAGCTAGACCTTGAGTGGTGGTCTGGACGCTAGTCATTCGGATGAGACGATAAACCGAGGTCCCGTGTGCAGCATGCACTTAGCGCACGTAAAAAAAAACCCACAGCAAAAAAAAGGGTTGTTCCTGGCAAAATTCTGTACAAAAATCCACTTCGATAGGAAAAAAAAACAACTGCACCCAGGAAAAAAATATTTTAAAAATGGGTGGCGCTGTAGTGTAGCGACGCGCTCTCCCTGGGGAGAGCAGCCCGAATTTCACAAATAGAAATCTGTTGTGATAGAAAGTAATACAAATACAAATACCTCCCAACCTTTCTCATTTACATTTCAACTTGAAACTGCATTCGGTCATCAAAGAAGTGAAAACCTCAGCGTCCATACCCTCAACGTGCAGCAGATTATACACCTTGGTGTGGCCTAACCATGCACCAACTAAAATAGTGCCGGAGGGTTTGGAGGATCGGGTATGTGGTTGAACGGTGGGGGTGAGAGGAGCGAAGCCGTGAAAAAAAAATCTGATGCAGCAAGTGAACAAATGCGTTGCTTAGATGTGTGTGTGTGTGTGTGTGTGTGTGTGTGTGTGTGTGTGTGTGTGTGTGTGTGTGCAATAACAAGAAATTTATCAATGACATCCTCCAACTATCTTCGATGATGAGATTGAAAAAGAGAAACGAAAGGTACATACGTTCACCAACCCCCTACCGCCACCCCCCCACACACATGTGCTGGTCCCCCCTCTCTCCCCTTGCCCCCACCCCCCCCAACCCCCCCTCCACACACACACGCCAAACACGCACACACCCTTTCAATGCAACAGATGCACTCTTTAAACAAAACCAAAGTGAAAACTTATCACACATCCTTGGCAAACAACACAACCCTTCCTGGCAAAGTGCGGTACGTCAGACAGGCGGTTTCAGCATGTGCACAATCCTTACAATAGACCCCCATCCCTTCCCCCCATAATCCCCCATTTCAACAGTCTCACTTTTCTGTCTACCTCCCGTCTTCGCTCTTCCTCTTCTGCTCTTCTTATCCTTTCAACCCCCACCCCCGCCCCCTGCCCCACCGTGACCTCACTCCAATCACACTTCAAGCGCATTCGGTCATCAATGAAGTGGGAAACTCAACAGTGATAGCTATTACATAATCACAATGTACAATTCGCCGTGGCCTACCCACGCACTAACAAAAAAAACCAAACATAGACAGAGACAGACCCACAGATGGAGTAAGAACTTAGACAGACAAGACGAGGTATTCACCACTCAGCACGTGGTGATCTCACAAATATTCATCCAGCTGTTCTGAAACGACGTTTCTCATGAAGAACTCAAGTGTGTGTGTGTGTGTGTGTGTGTGTGTGTGTGTGTGTGTGTGTGTGTGTGTGTCTGTGTGTGTGCGTGTTTGCATGTGTGTGTGTGTGTGTGTGTGTGTGTGTGTGTGTGTGTGTGTGTGTTCCTCAGTCCAAGTCTATTCACGTAGTGCAAATTTACTTTTAAAATAAATCCACGTGTACTGTGAAGAAATGAAAACTTCATACAAAATTAGGTGAAAATCCAGCTGGACTGTGAAGCAATTCAGTCTAATATCATCATCTTAGATGAACAGACTATAAATAAATAAACAAACAACAACTGTGAAGCAAAATTTCACAATCATTTAACAGAAGAAATATTCATAAACAATATCTTCCAATGATCTTTGTAGAACGTTTGGAATGCAAAGCTTCGAAGCCTTACATTCAAATAGTATCATTTTATTTGAAAGTTTTCTTCACAGCAGCAAGTGGTGTGTTTACTAGTTTATCATATTTACTTTTAAATGCATTTGATTTTAATATATAAACTAATGAGATAATCTTCCTCTGTGCTGCAGTGAGGATAAAACTGATCTGCATTCAAACGTTCACATACATTTCTTGGGCACTTTCTTGAAGTCTAAACATGCTCCTATTTTTAGCCACTGTTCTTGTTTCATGATTATTTTTTCCATAAAATGTAACCAGCTGATATAGACAGTTGACAGTTCAATACATTACTTCGCATCTACTTATCGCCATTTTCAACAGCTTTGTTAGCTCATCGATAAGGTTAGATACCCAACTGTGAAAGCACCAAACAAAATGATACGTTTGTTCCTCCTGAAATTAATTGATGTACACACACACACACACGCACACACACACACGCACGCACACACACACACACACACACACACACACACACACAACCCTTCCTGGCTAAGCGCGGTAGGTCAGACTGGAGGTTTCCACATGTGCACAATTTAGACAATAGACCCCCCCTCCCTACCCTCGCTACGCCCCCCCCCCCCCTCCTCTACCCCCACCACCACCACTACATCAGTCTCACTTCCTGGCAATATATCTACGAATGTACCTCCTATTCTCCCTTTCCCTCTTACACTTTCACCACTCCCCCCTCACCCCCAAGTCAAAGTCATTCACGTTTCAAAATGCATCCGGTCGACAATGAAGTGGGAAACTCAATGATTCCCATCTCTGGTCAGAAACGAACGTGCATGCGCGCGCGCACACAAATGCGCACATGTGCGGTTGTGCGTGCATGCACACATTCACACATACGAATACAGACATATGTCATATATATAATCTGTGTGTGTGTGTGTGTGTACACATAAGTATATAAGCAGTATATTTCTCACAACCATATAAAATACTGGAGGAGTGCAAGAGTTTCATGGTATACACCAACACACGTACACATATACGCACGTATGCACACACATTCTACACACACTGTTTTGTTTTTGTTGTTGTTGTTGTTGATCGCTGATGTTATATTTTAACATTTACGAACTGTTGATTGCACTGTTCCAGTCAATCCTTTCTTTGTATATCCCCTTTTATCCACACAGTCACACACAGACACAGACATAATAACGATTAGCAGAAGTGGTTGTAAACCAAATCAGATCATGTTGTTTACAGCCCAGTGGCCGTTGCAGGGCTAGTTGCTAAGACTGGATCCAGTCTTCACTCAAATACCGATAAAACCAGTGCACTTAGTTTGTGACAGGGTAATAATGAAGCTCTTCATAACAGACAGAAAATCTGCATGGCAATTGCCATTTCCCTATCCCCCTCCACCCCCCCACCCCCCCCCTCCCCCCCAAAATAAACACAAAAAACAAAACAAAACAAAACAAACAAACACAAAACAAACAAAACAACAACAACATAAACAAACCCAAACAAAACAAAACAAAAAAACAACAAAAAAAACAACAACCGCAGAACTGTAACCCGACTGCACGCTCACTCTGCAAAAAGGACTTTGGCTCTATAAAACGGTTTTGAATTAACAGACGAAACATTCTTACGACAAACTTCCTAATCCCTGTGCCCCCCCCCTCCCTTCCCTCCCACCAAAACCTATAGCGTTGTGACCCGACTGGGCTCCCAGTGTGCAACAGGCTTAAAACACTTTACAACGGTTTTAACAGACATACAATGTGCGTGGCACTCTTCCCATTTCTCGTGCTGGTGTTTGTAGCTGGCTGGCGAACTCTTGACGTCTGTCTCTGTCTCTCTGTCTAATTTTTTTTTTTTTCATATAATTTATTCAGCGAAACTATTTGCTGACGAATAAATTCAATAAAAGCAACACTGAAAGCCCATTCGGGAAGTTTATTTGCTAAACTAAACTTTTCTTTCGTAATTAATGATTTGAAGAGAAAAGACTTCGTGACAAGAGTTCTCACAAAATAGTTCATGTATTGTTGTTTGGGTTGTTTAGTAGTTGTTTTGTGCAGTATGTTCCTAAATCCTCCCTAAGACTGCACATGGGCCTGTGGGTCAAAATTATTATAAATAATGATGATACATTAAACTGTTTGTCATTGTCATTCCCTCACACACACACACACACACACACACACACACACACACACACACAGACACACACACAGAGTTGTTGCGGTGTGTGTTTCGTTGTATTTGTTTATTTAGCTTTTGTAAACCAATCCCCCCCCCCCTCCACACACACACACACACTGCCATGATGTCTGTAAATGCTTTGGACAATAAATCATCATCATCATAAACCATCATCATAATCATCACACACACACCACACACACACACCACACACACACACACACACATACACACACACACACAGTCTTTCTGTTCCACCACCCCAACCCACCCCGTCTCTCTCTCCATCTCTTCCCTTTCCCTCCCTGCGTGTTTGTCCATCTCCAACCCTCACCCCCTAACAAACAAATTATTTATAAAGTCATTCTGCCGCACAGAACACGTCGGAGTAAAACAACTGTTTGACATCTGCCGAACATATCGCCGATTTGCTCTACAGCGAGTAGTCGTCTCTCTCCCGTCTACGTTTTAAAAGGAGCACGGCAATATTCCCCAATGTCTATGTTTCCCCCAGGTCTGTGTTCCCTGAGGTCTTTATCTGATTCATTAAACACTTTCTGGTAGTAGTCAGTTGTGGCAGCAGTGAACAGAGATCGAAACAGGTGTACAAGTACTAGCGTTGCATTCGAAAGTAGGTCTACTCATAAAAAGATGTTAACAAAAACAGAAACGGTACACTTCTGGGAAGTGGTCAGTGCTAGTCTAACATACCACACACACTCACACTGTCTGGTCGGTGAAAAGTCAAAGTAGGCCAAGAAATCTTCATGTTGTACATGTATATGATGGTAAAGTCGTGTCCGACTATGACCATAAGAACAGCACAGGAGGCAACTGCTGTCCCGACTATTTGGGCTAGAATTTGATTATAGTGGAGAGTGTCTTGCCCAAGATACGTCCCCACTCTCTCGGCCAAGAGAGGTTTAGGACAGTCGGCCAACTTGTCCTCAAGGCCACAGCACAAAGAGCCAGTGCAATCTTGCCTCTTAGTTTGCGAGTCATAGTCCTTGACAAAAGACTAAGCTGTGAATGATTTCCCATTGCAATGGAGAAACCATTGACAATACAGCTCTCACTTTGCTGTTGGCCCAACTGTAAACTTATGTCAAATTGTGATATAAGCTGAGTGTTGGGCCTGTCATATTATGTATAAAGATGATAAAATGCCGCGTTCTGAAAACTGGTAGGTAGTAGTCATGGTGGTGAGCAGTTTCAGTTTCAGTTTCAGTAGCTCAAGGCGGCGTCACTGCGTTCGGACAAATCCATATACGCTACACCACATCTACCAAGCAGATGCCTGACCAGCAGCGTAACCCAACGCGCTTAGTAAGGCCTTGAAAAAAAGGGTGAATAAATAATAGATAAATACATTAAAAAAAAACCCTACTACCAGTGAGGTGGTGAGCAGTGAGGTGGTGAGCAGTGGTTAGTAACTGTAGCAGCAGTCAGTCAACAGGGGGGGGGGGGGGGGGCGGGGGCACACAGACCTCCACATATCAACCTCCTTCTCTTTCCCTTCCATCCACGTCACGTCTTCCCCTGGTACCAACCCACATAACACTCCAACAAGCAAAAAATCCACGCTGCATTTCTCATTGCATGCAGAGAAAAACATGTCAGTAAAAGAAATTGTTTACTTGCTGCTTGCCTGCCCGAAGCGGGATTTGCCCCAAAGTGTGTCATGGTCTTTCCATATATAACTCTCCTCTCCTCTCACTTTCTCCTCTCCCCCCCCCCCCCCCCCCCACACACACCCTCGCCCTCAACTCCCACCAACCTCCACCCCCTTCTCCCCACCACTATAATTATTTTATTGTGGCGCCGGCGGTGAGGTGACACGAAACTGCATAGTCTGTGGTCTGTTTTTCTTGTTTTGTGTTTCACTCCAGTTACGTGCAAACCACACGCACTTCACAAAGATGGGAATAAGGGTCAGGAGGACAGTGAAAGATAAAGGGTGGGGAGGAGAAGGAGGAGGTGGGGGTATAGGTCAAGGCCATGGTGTGATATGGTGAATGAGGGAGTGAGGGAGGAGTAGGGAAGCTGGGGGAAGAGGGGAGGGGGGTCTATTGTCTAGGTTGGGCACATGTTGAAACCTCCTGTCTGGCCTACTGCACTAACTTTACCCAGGAAGGGTTTGTGTGTTTGCCAACACTGCCTGATTAAGCTTTTTTTTCTTCTTCTTTTTTTCTTTTTTTCCCTTTTTTCTTCTTTTTTTTCTTTTCCCCCCTTTTTTCCTTCTTGTTTTTCTCTTTTTTTTTCTTCTTTTTTTTGGGGGGGTGGGGTGGGGGGAGGAGAAGGGGTGGGGTGGGAGGGGGTGGAGTGGGTGCGTGCGTTTATCTATTGTACTGGTTGCGTGTGCGTGTGAGTATGTGTGTGTGTGTGTGCGTGTGTGTGTGTGTGTGTGTGTGTGTGTGTGTGTGTGTGTGTGGCACCCCTTCCTCACACTCCCTACACCATCCACACACACTTGCTGCCTTGACCACCCATAACCCCCAACGTGACGAAAAGCAGGCGCAAAGTGAGAAGACTCACACACACACACATACACGCGCACGCACAAATGCACGTGCACACACTGACGCACACACACGCGCACGCATGCACGACAATCTCTCTCGATCTCTCTCTCAGTCCTCAGTCTTCAGTCTCTCTCTCTCTCTCTCTCACACACACACACACACACACACACACACGTGTGCGCGCACGCATGCATGTACACGGCATGCATAAACGACAGACACAGGACAGACACAGGAAAAGATAATTATTTACTCGCCCACTCTCTCCCTCTCACATACACATACTCGCGCACGCAACTGCTTAGATACACACTAACACACGCATGCATGCATAGACTACACACACACACACACATTGATGTATATGCGTACGTACAGACGCACACGCACAACAGACACTGACTGACACTGACACATTACATGCATGCAAGCATTCAT
Organism: Babylonia areolata; assembly: GCF_041734735.1. Lineage (NCBI taxonomy): Eukaryota > Metazoa > Mollusca > Gastropoda > Neogastropoda > Buccinidae > Babylonia > Babylonia areolata. Next base: position 20,930,754 of record NC_134884.1, read on the forward strand.
GAATGACACACACACACACACACACACACATACACACACACACCGATCCCCTGCTGGTCTCCGCGACCGAGAATTGACCAACCCACACCAATCGCACCTGACGATCACCTTCCTTGATCAAACTACTCACAACAAGACCACAGTCCCCGTAGCGCAGTGGATAGCGCGCTGGACTTCTAATCCAGAGGTCGCGGGTTCGAATCCCGCCGGGGATGCTTTTTTTTTTTTTTTCCTTCTTTTTCTTTTTTGGGGGGGGGGGGGGGGGGGGGGGGGGGGGAGTGGGGGAGGGCGGGCGAAGCTTGAGAGTGGGGCATGTATTTACGGTATGCAAATTGAGCATCTCGGACTCTACACGCTTTAGACAGATAGGACTGTTTGTATAGCCAGGCAAACTGAAAGCTTTATGCCAACTACAATTTTACAAATACTTTAAAAAATGGAAATCAATATTTCCTTCATGTGATATATCTATGTAGCATCATGTACTAAACGCAACAAAAATAACAAATGTTTATCATTCCATTTTCGTCAAGTTAAACCAGTTAACAACAGCGACCGCGGCGACGATAGCAACAACCAACAACGTAATGTGAAAACTGGTGTGATAACTGAAGTTACATGTGAATATTTCCGTATGTGTGTGTGTGTCGAGGGGTTGTTGTTGTTGTTGTGTGTGTGTGTCACGGAAATTGAATAAGAGCAATTGTTTGAAAATTATGTAATACACTGATGGAACAGCTTCCCCGTAAAATTCACCATCTACTTTGGGTGGAACAACTGTCTGTAATTATTGACATTCAGAAACAACAACGAAACTCCAACATTACATTGGAAACCTTTGTAACACTGTATATTTTGGTTGATATATATTTTTTTTACCGAGATGTTTTCTTTTGAAAGAGGAAATATAGACTGTTTTATAACTACAGGTCCAGATCCAACGTGCCACCCAGACGTAATTTTACTGTAACCAGAGAACGCTGACATTTTCCATAACAACTGTCTCGTTTTTTACGATCGAGTCTCGTTTCTGAATGATTCGTAGAAACGGCAGAAAGAAACAAGCGCCATCACTGCGTAACAATGATGGAGTTGTGGCCCATGCAGAGGACAGAGCGTCTGCCAAGGAAGCAATGGAGGGTCTTGGGTTCGATTCTTGCAAGAAACGGAGGTTCTAATCCGCCCTACACTACTGTATACCTCGGCGTATGTGCTCTTTTTCTCTTCTTTTCTTTATACGTTTTTTCACGGCCATTTTCAAAGTGGAGTGATGGCCTACTAACGCGCTTGTAAGTGAGTGAGTGTGTGTCTGTGTGTGCGTGTGTGTGCTTGTCAGTGTGTGTGTGTGTGTGTGGGAGGGGGGGGGTGCGTGTGTGTGTGTGCGCGCGTGCGAGCGCATGCTTTTGACTGCGATTGTGTGCACATGTATTTTCATATGGGATGAGGTGAGAAAAAGAGAAGCAGAAAAGAAACTGAACAAGAGAGAAAATAACTTGTAGCTCCCCTGTCTTACGGGTTTTTATGAGGTGTTGTTGGTGTTGTTTGTTGTTGTTTTTGTTTGTTTGGTTGGTTGGGTTTTTTTGTTTGTTTGTTGTTGTTTTTTCCAGAGGGTAGCACTGACATGGGGTAGGTGCTTCATATCGCAACACCGACAAGTTTATCACAAGAAACGTCGCCCCGCCAGGAAGTATCAATCCACGCCAATCGAGAGAAGAGAATGGCCCATCAGCCACAACTCCCCACTCCCACCACCCCGACCCCCCAGCAGCTCAATTTCTGGCTATTTTCTCCCCATCTAGACTAATTGGCGAGGGCAACGATTCAGTCTGTTCGGCTCCAGACGAGTGTGAACCGAAAGTGTCTTCGTAGAAATGGTATGTGCCGATCCATGACCAGTGCGTTGGGTTTATGTGTAGGTCAGGCATCTGCTCTTCCTCGTCTTCTTTTATGCAGATAATTATAGTGTAGCGTTTATCAGTCAGTCCGCATGCTTGTGGTGCAGCGTATATCACGTATACTTTAGCGCCTCTTTGAAACTGAACCCGAAACTGCACAATTTTCAATTACGGGACAATAAGTTGTAAGTCTTCTTTTCACTTTTCCACGCTCTCGACACCTAAACACAGACGTGATCTCAGGCTCTCTCTCTCT
>NC_134884.1:20947904-20975404 GCF_041734735.1 Babylonia areolata
TTTAGATCTGTATTTTTTTTTTTTTTTTAAATAGTATATTCGTATCATTTTAGTGTTCGATGTGTGCTTTACATTTTTGTGGGGTTTTGCTTCCTCTTTCGTTCTTATTCTCTTGTGTTCTTATTCTCTTTTTTTTTTTTCTTTTTTTCCCAAGGCCTGACTAAGCGCGTTGGGTTACGCTGCTGGTCAGGCATCTGCTTGGCAGATGTGGTGTAGCGTATATGAATTTGTCCGAACGCAGTGACGCCTCCTTGAGCGACTGAAACTGAAACTCTTTTGTGTGCGTCTCGCTGTCTCAGTCACATCCTCTGTCCTCACCCCCCATCCGACTCACCCCTCACCCGTCCCGTCCTCACCTAGAGTTTGATTACATTTTATCCGCTTTAGCCAGTATTCTGAGTCGTTCACATATCAAGAATTAAATAGTTTTTTCAAACAGATACCCAGTATCGTTCGTGTGTTAAGTCGATTGCAACATTTCTCCAAAATTCAGTTACAGATAAGGGAAATTTATTGAAGTATCTTCTTATATAGGATACAGATGTTTCTCAAAATATACATTTAGCGCAACAGTGGTACTTTCGTTTTTTGGTTGTTTTTTATATTTTTTTAATGACCAATTACACATTGCCTAATTTCTTTTGATGAAAGCTAGCATTCTGAACCCATATTAAGAATGCTTGTTTCAGTTTAATCTGTGCATGTGGGAGCTTTACAATGAAAATATTTTTAATGTTTGTCAAAACTGTGTTCACTACACGGAAGCATGAGTAAAAACATCCATTGAACTAAGTCAGAATAGTTCACATGTGCTGGATTCTGTTACTTTCGTTTTCTGAAGTACTGCGCTTATAGGATGAATATCGGGGGGGGGGGGGGGGGGGGGGGGGGGGGGGGGGGGGGAGTGCGCGTAACTGAAACCTGATTGAATGACACAAGAAACGAATGATGATCGCCCAAAGGCAGCTCTTGGTCGGGTCTACCAAGGTAGGCAGTCTTTTGTGCAAAATTAATGACTCCGTGTTTGTAAAGCGCTCGGAACTTGGGTCTCTAACCAAGGATAGGCGCTGTATAAGTATCCATATCATCATCATCATCATTGTGGTTCATTTCCCACTGAGGTTGGTGTAAACGAACATCATTTGTTGCTGTGTGCGGAATATTTTCTTCGCCGAATTTCGGAAGCAATATGGGCTATAAAATATATATATATATATATATATATATATATATATATATATATATAATGTCTTTGTTGTCTCTATCCAATAATAAGTCGTTTCTAAATGCCTTTCGGTTTTGCATTACATATACCCGCATCACACTAAGTACCTTGAACTGGTCCATGGGGGTTCTGTTCCTAAACCATTCCCGAGGGATTGCATAAATTCTGTCAGCCTTTTCGTCATCCAGTGGTTAAGCAGTCTCATCCAAAGTAAGTAGTCGGTTTTTATATGTACGTGGACAACATGTTTTATCTCTTCTGTTTTTTTTAAACATCCATTTTCGAAAGCATAGTGTTTCACCTTTTGAAAGTGATGAAGCTGTTACGAAATATTTGGATATGGAAGTTTTCGGTCGTTACCTCTTCTTTACTTGTTAAGTTTTTTCTTATCAAAGTACCCAGGCTGTTTTTTTATTTTATTTTATTTTTGTGTGTGTGTGTGTGTGTGTGTGTGTGTGTTTCTGTGTCCATACATAGACTCACACGCGCACATCAAATTTACATGTGTGTTTTTCGGGGAGGAATTGCGAGGGGAGATAATACATCAATGTGTTTCGTGTGAGGTCAGATTTCTGTTTTCTCAATTGGAGCAAAAATCAGCCACCAGCAGAGCAAATTGAACACTGCATCCAATCGACTGACAGAAGAGAGAGAGCGACAGAGAGAGAGAAGTGAGTGCTTCTCATTCTATCAACGACACACACGCTTTTTACGCTTGTATTATTTCTGTTGTTGTTGTTGTTGTTCTCGGTAGAATTTTTGTGTATTTCTTGTAATTGTTTATTTCCATATATCTTTTCCAGACCCCCACTTCCCCCATTTCTTCCCTTTTAAATTAAAAAAAAAATTCTTCTCTTTTTTTAAGAGGGCAGGATGTAAAAAAGCTGTATAAGCTTATTCTTTTACCCTCAATAAAGATCATTTTGACTTGACTTGACTTGACTTGACACCACCCCATCCCCACGACCGACACACTCATCAAGTGACAGAGACAGATACCAGCAGAAAAGCAGACTGACGAATATTCACACACACACACACACACACACACACACACACACACAGAGTACAGGAACGCGGTAACGCAGGAGTTTGAAAAGGCCACCAGCCTGTCCATATAAGAACACGTATAAATGTCGATAACGATTTGAAAAACTAACACACACACACACACACAGGGTGGGGGGGAAGGGAGAGAGACAGACAGACAGAGACACAGACTGAGCTGAACTGAGCTATCCGGGCGCCCAGAGAAAGTCAGCCGGAGGAACCACTGTGACGTCAGTTTCCACTTGCGTGAACGCTAAAAATAGACGGTCGGTCGTCGGTCAGCGTAAACACGATGTTTTGGAACACCGCTGGCTTCCACCTCCTGCGTGTTGTTGACTGTAGGGTTTGTCGGTCAGCAAAGTCTTGACCGCTGCTTCACAAGGAATGGATTCGTTTCTTTCAAGGCAGATACAGAATTGCATAATCCGTCTCTGCCACTGACTGCCACTCTTCCTTTCTTTGTTTCTCAGTCCCAGGAAATCCCAGTTTTTGTCGGACTCTCTCTCTCTCTCTCTCTCTCTCTCTCTCGCTCTCTCTTTACTTTTAGTCTCTCTCACTCGCTCACTTCATAAACCGGCTGGCAACGACTGAGTTTGACACAATTACCCCGGCTTACGATAATAACAAACCAAACACTTATACAAGTGATTTTTCAAGACTGGATTTCTACATAAGTCCCCGGCCACCCCCACCCCGCCCCCGCCATTTTTCTGTGTGTGCGCGCTCGCGCGCGCGCGCGCGCGCGCGTGTGTGTGTGTGTGGGCCGACCTCGAGGCACGTTAAGCTTGAACTGTCACTGAAGGTGAACGCTTTATTTTCACTGTCGATGTACCCCCCCCCCTCCCCCACCCCCCCCCCCCCCCACTCTCTGTGAGTGTGAAATTGTGAAGCTATGGGAACGTGAAAAACATGGAAATGCTAACTGAGCAAGGTGAACAAAATCTCTCTCTCTCTCTCTCTCTCTCTCTCTCTTCTTCTTCTTCTCAGTCTTCGTCTTCTTCTTCTTCTTCTTCTCCCCCCACCCCTCTTCTGTGTGTGTGTTTGTGCGTGTGTGTGTGTGTGTGGTGGCCGGTGTCAGAAGCCGGAATTCTGTTTTCTCAAAGGCCGCTCAGTCCACTAATCAGAAGCAGAGCGCATTGAACACTGACCGACAGAAAACGCTGAGGGAGTGACGTCAGTTTCCGCGCGCGTGAATTCTAAAAATAGGCCCCGGAGCCAAGTCAACAGGCTGTTTAGACAGCAGTACACTGAAGTGAGTGACAGAGTTACCGAATTTGGGTTCTGTAACTTCTGTGACGTAGACACCACAGCACCGCGTCTTGATGGTGGTCACGTTTGTTTACATTGAACGCCAACATCGGGAAATGGTATTATTATTTCTCTCTATCTCTCTGAGACACACGTATACACTGTGTGACACACACTGACATATACACATACTCATGCACATACATATCGTCCCCATTTCTCTCCCTCTCTGTGACACACATACACACACACACTCACTCGCACGCACACACACACACTTGAAGATCAACTGAAACGGGTTTTTTTTCTTCTCCCCCCCCCACCCCCCCGCACCCTCCCCCGCCACTCCCCACCCACCCACCAATAAAAACCTGAATGAAGATTTTCAAGACTGGGTCGATTTCCACTCATGCTGACTACAGAGACACGAAGACAGAGAAACATATATAGAAATAGACAGAGACATGGATAGAAACAGACACAGATATAGACAGAATCAGACACTGATATAAACAGAGACTGGGAGACAGAACTGAGCAGAGATTAGAATAACTTCATTTTGAGCCAGCGCATGAGGTCTAAAAATAGACTGAGGTTGGACCGAATCGATGCTGTGCGCTTTCGGACAGCAGTGCTGGCACTTCAGTAGTCAGTGAAATGACAGTTGCCGAGTTCGGGGTCCCAGGACCTCCCCCCTTGGAACACGTCAGGCAGACCTCACCCATGGACGTACAGCCAGGGCTCCCCCCCACATCCTTCCCCCCACACACCCCCACATCCCACTCCCTCCCGTCTCCCCCTCCCATCAATGTCCGTTTTCATCACAGCGACCCCTGCAAGTGAATAACACTACAAGGTCCACAATCAATCGGTTCGTCTAACTCTGCGGTCAGTTTTGGGTCTAAATATAGCTTCTGTGACGTAGAAATCACGGGCTTAACTGCATCATCATGGTGGGCGAATAGTTTACGTCACTGAATGAAGAAGGGTGTGTGATACGTTAGGTCGTTTGCGTACACATCTCTCTCTCTCTCTTTGCTCTTAATCACCCCCTCAGTTCCCACCAACCTCCCACCACTCTCATATAAGCACACACACACACACACACACACACACACGTATATATATTTATATTCATATATCATATATAACTATACATATATATACACCAGTTGACACATATATGTTCGTGTGAGTGCATGTGTATTTCTACGTGCACACGCATGTATGTATGTGTGCGCGCGTACTTGGGGGGAAGGGTAGGTATGATTATATAATATGTGAAACGAACTTCATTCGTTTTGTCCAACGATGCTTCTTTAATTTCACCATGATTGTAAGACAAAGCACATGACCGACTGACCTTTACCGCCAAGAAATTCTTGCTCTGTTATAATGCCTGTATAGCAACAGGTATAAGTAGACCCTTTCAGCCTTCGTTCCTGCAGACAAGGTTCCCTCAGCGAGGAGTGTGTGGAACCGATTCCACCTGAGGCTATCGTGACATTTCGTCCTGGGTGGAAGATGCCAAATCCTGGGTATGATAAGGGTGGTGACGCTTCCCATCCTCCCACCCACACCCATCCTCCTCCTCAGCCTCATCCCGCCCCGCACAAAGCCCTCCTTTTGGAGGTTTCCTTCCCTGCTCCCCTCTGCAGCTCCCTCATCCCCTCCCCTCCCACCCTGTAAATACCCTCCTCCTCCTCACTCATCCTCCACAGTTCCCCCACCGCATTATTTTCCGTTTGTTTGTACCCGCATTCTTCCGTGATATCGTTCCAACCTCTGTATGACCCAGGGTATTTGACACAACACTCATCCACCCCACCGAGGGAACAACTTGGCTGTAACCGACGGGGGGCAACATCCAGCCAGCAGATCGTCGAATTTCTGTTCGGCTAGGCCCAGTGGTTAAAGCATTGGACGCTCAGTCAGAGCGAGGGTCGTGGGTACAATCCCTGGTTAAGGGTGTACATTTTCCCCCGATCTCCCAGGTCAACGTAATGTGCAGAACTGCTAGTGCCCTTCATGAAAATATACACCGAGGATCAAAATACACATGTCTAATACCTCATAATCCATGTCAGGATTCGGCACAGAAAGAAAATTCAGCTCGGTGGATCGATCCTTCACACTGGTGCTGATCGTCAGGGTAGCTATCGCACCCGGCACGACTGACCCAACCCACAACTAAACTTCATGCGTGTGTTGTGCTGTGCTGTGCTGTGCTGTGCTGTGGTTTGCTGTGCTGTGCTGTTGTGTCGTGCTGTTCTGTGTGCTGTGCTGGTGTCACTGTGTTGTGTTGTGTTGTGTTGCCGTGTTGTGTTACCAATAAAAGAAAATGTAATCTATATATAAGCATTTAGACACCACCATGGTTGTGTAGTGTTGGTGCTCCTTGAATATGTTTCAATGCTCCCGATTGGGGCCACAAAACTGGTTCCTTGTTTTCGGCCACTGCATTCCGTTCAGTTCGCCGTAAAGCCACCTTGTGTGTGTGTGTGTGTGTGTGTGTGATATTTCAGGTTTTCACACAGAAGTTTTCCAGAGACAACGAGTTTTCTGTCATATGTGTATGCTGCACACAGGTGTCCCAGTATACCCTGTATGTCTCACACGAATGATTGGAACTCAGACCACAACACAATGTTAAGTGGGGAGGGGGGAGGTGGAGAGAGAAACAGCGGAGGTCTTTGAACCTGGGACACTCGACAGACTCGGACTGTCTAGCTACTGGCCACCACTGACTCCACCTGCATGCCATGGTGGGATTGATCTGACAGAACCATGCCTCGAAGATCAAGTTGCTCGGGGTTTGGGGAGTCGGTTGGGTAGTTGTTCACAAGTGGGCTCGAGATCACAGTTTGTTTCCAGACAATGGGTTTGTGTGCTTGTTGCTCCTAGTTTCTTATCATACTATTCCTCAAGGAGGGTTCCTGAGGTGCAAATTAGTCCATATTCGCTACGCCACATCTGCTTAGTCATGAAGCACGGGTACACAAAGGTTTATTCAGACAGTGAGCATGGAGGTAAGGAGTGGGAGAGAAAGGGCAAACAAACACAGAACGGATCACTACAGCGGAGGGGAGGACGGTGGTGGGGGTTGACAAAGATGTAGCAGATGCCTGACCTACTGCAAAGTGCCAGGTCAGCCCAGTTGGCTGAAAGCCGAGCCCGTAGTCGAACTATTGTCATTTCGAATCACAGACACCCCGAAATAAATAAAAAAAATAAAAAAAGAAGAAGACGACATTTTAGCTAGCTGCCCGACTTGTTCCGGTGGTGTCAGTGGTGTGTTTGGCGGTCCCCTCCCGCACTTTGCTGGGATGGTTATACCCAGTCGGCCACATCACCTGAGGTGGATGTCCACGTTAAACACAGCTGTAGTAAAGTAACTACCTTAACGGATATGACTTGGGGGAAACAACCTATTAACTTACCGTAAGGTCATGTTGCAGTCTGTGACTGTGGTTCTGTAGAAAACCGAACACGCTATGTCTTACTGTTGGTTTCTCTCGCTCTCATACTGCCTTCCCGTGTTCATGTGCATACAGGTTAAGTTATAAATCCACACAGACTCTTGTTACAACAACATTGCAAGAACGATATAATGCACGCAGACAATTTACTGTATTCGTCTTCGTCTTGAAACCGAGGGCATTGGAAATATTTAATTCATGGATTATAACTCTTTTCATCTCGCTGTTCTTTGCTGACCGTGCCATTTTCATTGCTTACCTCCCTTTTTCCAAAGACTTCTGATCGCGTGTTTCCATATCGACCTGTGTTGAGATGTACCTACGTATTCGTCAGTGCGTGATTTTTGTCACATGAATGCATGGACGATAGGTGGGGGCTGGGGTGTGGGGGGCGTTCAGTATTATGATACATTATCAGTATTATGATACATTATCAGATTAGTTTGACATCCGACTTGAACACTGCACTGATTTTCAGTCGTTTCCAGTCAGTCATAGTCTCATCCTCCACCTTTATCTCTCGTGTTCCTACTTCCCCGCCCCTCTTCTTTTTTGCCCTGTCCCTTCTACTTTTTATCTCCTGTTTTTCTCTCGAAACACGTTTCATTTGATTCTAAACGTTTTAAAAGGCGGGCAAGACTGTTGCATCTGATAGTCACAACCTGAACTGATGAAAAAGACGCCGAAGGACATTTAAGTCATTCAATTATGCTAGCTGCAGATGAATTACATTTTTTTTTTTTTTTTTTAAATGAATGACTGAAACGCACGTATACACGCAAGCAAGCGCGCTCAGACATGCATGCACACACATAAATACACACACACTCACACACACTGATATGGGCGCACGCGCGCGCGCGCACACACACACACATTGTGCGTCACGTACGTTCTCTCTCTCTCTCTCTCTCTCTCTCTCTATCAATCTATCTATCTCGTATACGCACACACTGAGAGCACTCTCCATCAATTAAGAGATTTAAAAGGGGCCCTGGCAGTCATAGACACAACCTGTTCAAAATAATTACCGACTGGGAGGCAGTGCCTCGGTTTATTTCAGTGGTTTAATTTGATATTTCTTCGTCACTGATATCAGTCGAAAAATTTTACTACCTTAAAACGCACACACAACATTTCACCGTCTGTGGTGCGTGTGTGTGTTTGTGTGTGTACGTATGCGCGTGTGTGCAGTGTGTGTGTGTGTGGGTGGGTGTGTGTGTTGGTGTGTGCGTGTCGATATATGTGTACGCTTGTGTGCAGTGTGTGTGAGTGTGCATGCACGTGTGTGCAGTGTGCGTGCGTGTGTGTGTGTTGGCTTGTGTGTGCCTGTATGCATGTATGTGGCAGTGTGTGTGTGTGTGTGTGTGTGTGTGTGTGTGTGTGTGTGTGCTCGTGCTGCCCTCATGGGGTTTCCAGAAATGAACACGTATTGAAAGAACCACCTCTCTCTCTCACCCAACAACCAGTACTCACAACTGCATTAACCGCAGAGTCAGTCACACAAGGTTAAGGATCTCGTTCACATTTTGAAATTGATCAACAGTGAGATGTCTGTGTTTTCCCTTTTTCAATAAATCAGATTTAAGCAATTCTGTCAAAGTACCCATTGAACAAACGCTCATTCTGCTCCTGACAAAATCATGTCTGGAAGAGAGGAGGGAAAAAAACAACAAAAAACTCTTCTCATTGCATGAACGTGACTGACGTAACCTTGCAATTCTTTTAATGCTCATTGCAACATAAGTGATTGACGTAATCTTGCCTTCTGGAAAGAAAAAAGTTAAAGCTCATTGCATCATAAGTGATTAACGTCATCTTGTCTGGAAAAAAATGCATTGCCCAATAAAGGACTGGACAGCACAATGCACTTTCCAAATCAGCCTCCACTATCGTTCCTACCTGTCAAGAATGTCCAGCTGGCAGTCCACAGCATACATCACCCTGCTCCTTTCAAGAGAGACATTTACATAATGACAGGCAATCTTAACTACAGCCGCCTGGTATAGTTTGCGTGCACGTGAAAAAACTGTTCTTACTATTCTTCATAACATAACGTAGACCATAACTGTCAGACACGGACAAGCTGAGAAAATCCATTTTGGTAATAGTGGTATAATTATTGTGAAAATCGGACGGATTGAATCCTTGTTTCGTGATTTTGTTGACAGGTTAAGAAATAGCTGATCTCGAAACGTGTGTGAACTCATTATAGGGGACCTCTCGTTAAATTTGCCTGTCGCTGCACAACATTGCAAAATGATCAGTTTTCTTTGTCCAACCGCGCTTCCATGTTTGTTAACAAAAAATGCGGAATGAACATAGAACACGTTTTTGTTTCTCGGTATGATTACCGTGACAACATACTAATAAATAATGTTGCGGACATTTCGTAACGGTAAGGATAAAAGACAATATATATATATATATATATATATATATATATATATATATATATATATATATATATATGGAAGGGCTGGGCAGGAAAAAGAAAACCATACCTTTCGATAAACCTACTGTACGGGCATTTCAGGTTCTTCTCCGAAAGATTCGTTCCTGTACCTTTATACTATCCGTGTTTGAGATACCATTTGAAAAGAATCTTTCTTTGAAAGGAGGGACCCCAAATATTTGAACTGATGAATTCTGAGCATGTCGCATATAAATAAGATATTCTGAATGTTGCATTTTTCTGTGATAAATGTCTTGATAACAGAGATGAAACTGGGAGTCTGTCAATGGCAAATTCACCCATAAACAATCACTTAGACATGCCGTGAAAGAGTAGTGCTGGATTTCTGTCCACGCGGATTCTTGTGACAATTTGTACATATCATGCTGAAAACAATAAAAGTGTCAATAATTTTGACTAAAGACTGTTCCGTGTTCATTTTTGTCAACGGTAGCAGTGTTCTTTCATTTCTGTCATCACACTGCACCGCTGCTTAACATTTGTATTAAATCTGGATTTGTTTGTTCCATATCAATAGTGATTAAAAGATTATCTTCTTCTCCGTCTTCTTTTTAATCAACAAGACTACCTTTTTGGGGTTTGCTTAGAATTGCATCACCACTTTCATTTTTACAGGGGTCTTTCCTTAAATGAGAACTGTTGTGCATGTATTTGATGCCGCGCTTAACTTGGGAAGATCTCCAATTCACACTTTGACATTTTCCTGATTCAAAGTTGCGATTTTTATTCTAAAGTTGTTGTTTTTTTGTTAGAGTAACTGACGTTTGCTGATGTCTACCAAATCGACTTCACATTTTGCAGTTCTTCTGTAAAATATAGGTTGAAATGATGGGCCACTTAATCCTACCCCACTAAGTTTGGCTTCAGTTGTTATATTCGTGGTGGTGGTTGTAGCCTGTGCAATTGCACTTTGTGTGTGTGTGTGTGTGTGTGTGTGTGTGTGTGTGTGTGTTTATTCGAAAGCTCGGGGGAGAGGGGGGCGAGGGTGGGGGGGTGGGGGGGGGGGGGGGGGGGAATTTCGATTTCATTCCGAAATTTGTTTTTTGTTGTTTACACAGCTGTTGTTACTGTTGTTTTTACGAGTTTATCTGAGATGCGAACGAAGTGGAATATTTGATGAGAGAAAAAGCATTTCATTCTTGCCAACAAGCCGGTTTTTCAATGTCACGTGTCCTGGAAATTTCCCAAACAGGGAGAGGCCTCTAAACTCAACCCTTGACGAAAGTGGCGACTGTTATGATTCATATGCTTAATTCCACGGACAAGTGTTGGCGGCAAAGGAGATCTCCCCGAGATTTTAATTTAAAAAAAAATTGTCATCCAATAACAGTATTCGTATTTGTGTTTGTAATTCTTTTTATCACAACAGATTTCTCTGTATGAAAATCGGGCTGCTCTCCTTAGGGAAAGCGCGTCGCTAGACTACAGCGCCATCCCTTTTTTCCTATCAAAGTGGGTTTTTCTACAGAATTTTGCCAGGAACAACCCTTTTGTTGCTGTGGGTTCTTTTACGTGCGCTAAGTGCATGCTGCACACGGGACCTCGGTTTATCGTCTCATCCGAATGACTAGCGTCCAGACCACCACTCAAGGTCTAGTGGAGGGGAAGAAATTATCGGCGGCTGAGCCGTGATTCGAACCAGCGCGCTCAGATTCTCTCGCTTACTAGGCGAACGCGTTACCTCTAGGCCATCTCTCCATATTGCAGTACAAAAAGTACAGGAGAAGGGTAACAAACAAGTTTTAATTACTCACCGAGATATCCATGCAGAAACTGGTCAGCCATGGTCTCCGGCGGCACTACGGAGGCACTTTGTCTCTGCCGGCAGTCCTGCCAAACAATACGGCATCGTTACCCGTGTGGAGCGACCGATTGGCTTTCGTCCTTCAGGTCCAGTTTTTCCAGACCTGGGGTCTTGATGTTGCGAAGGATTCAACGTTCGAGGAGGCGGAGTCCTCTGTGAGTCCTTTGCAAATCACTGTTGTACGATTGCCGGTTTTAAACTCCCGCCTTCGGACAGTTTTTCAATCCAACCACTGACGGGGTGACAGGATTCAGATACTGCACATGAGTCATAGAAGTAGAAAGAAAGAGAACAGACATCCCGCTATCCCTATCAAGTTCTTATTGGTGTCACCGCCCAAGACGTCTATGATCACGGCCTCAAATAGGTGTTTCAGCTTTGTGATTGGAAATTAAGCCGGAGGCAAAGAGAGACTGGGAGAAATACTACACAAGAAACAAGTACTCTTACTATTGGTGAGACAAAGGCACACACAACTTCAAGCCATTGCACTGTATTGTGATACTTTTTTGTCATAAAACATTTCCTCTGCGTGAAATCCATGCTACTCTCCTTGAGGAGAGGGCGTCGCCACAATGCAGCGCCGCCTTTCTTTTCCTTTCTTTATTTTCTGCACCCAAGTGTACACTACCAGAGTGGGTTTATCTTCAAAATTTTGCTTGGACAACCTCTTTTTCATATTGTCATGGGTTCTTTTACGTGCACTATGTGCACGATGCTCATGGGATTTCGGTCGGTTTATCGTCTCATCCCAATGACCAGTGTTTCCCGGTCATAAGCATGCCTTCAACCGGGCTAGTTAATTAGATAATTAATGAATTAATTATTTAATCAATTAACACCAACCAAAAGTAATAATAATAATAATGATGATAGGTATTTAGAATGCACTCCGTCTCTTTACACAGGGGCCAAGCACGCTAACAATCACACACACACACACACACACACACACACACACACACACACATATATATATATATATATATATATATATAGTGGGGAAAATGGGGTCACAGTACGGAGAAAATAAACTGGAAAATAAGGGGTAGACATACAGAAAAGTAAAACCAGAAACATCCCCAACCACCTGATCCTTCCATTCACCTTTCCTTTTATATGTACAAACAGCAACATGGACGGAGGGAAAATGTGCCGCAGATACAAACAGCTTTTAATGAACACTAGGCAATGCCATAGTCAGGGATGTTCCACAAACAAAATAACCACAGCACGAAACAAACACGATGTAATCTCGTGTGTTTGATGTAACTGAAAATGATTTAAAGAGAGGGAGACTACAGTATAATTGTGAGCGCTGATATGTGCACTTTCAGTACACCTTTATTTTCGGAATGGTAAGGTCTCTCAACGATTTTGGAATGATCTACAGATATTCGTATAAGGCAGGTGTGCAACCTGAGCCAGAATGACTCTAAACATGTAATTAATTCTGTCGGGAAATGACAAGCATAAAAAATATATATTTGGTGGGATTTTTTAATCACTCTCGTTTGCCAAATATTTTGTTTATGAATGCAAATAAAGTAAGGCGCAACCAACACTGAAAATATTAAGGAATAATACTAGTATTCAGAACATTAAGTAGGCATAGGGCCTACCAGAAACAGAAAAATATATAGGCCTAAACATTTCTTGGTGTCAAAACACTTAGTCTGAATTCCGTTTAAAGCTAATAGAAATAATATCCAAATAAAAGACTTGTTGGACACGACTCTTTCTTTATCTTTCTTTTCTGTGTTACTTGTGCTTAGTTAATTACCCATATGGGAATTTTGTACCTGCACGTGCTTGATACTACTTTTAATGTGTGACTGATGTCCTGCTGCAAGCATCGTTACTCATGATAGGCTGTGCATAGTTAAGATTTACATTGCCCTACAGTATGGATGACTCCGGCTCAATGGTGACTTATCTGTTGTTGGTGTTGTTTTTTCTCAGTTCTTCTTTGCATATGTGTGCATTAAAAATGAATTTGTAAAACTTACACGTGCTGTTTCTCGTGGCAAGACAAAGGCTCCCAAAATTCAAACAACTGCTGCTTAGTTCCCATCAGCTTCGGCAGCGGGTCGGTAAATACTGAACTGAGAGGAATACTGAAATAAACCATGGAACTTTCTATGATAAACAAAAGTTCCATGTCAGTGTTTTTAGCCTTCACTTGATATGTATACAAAGCAACAACGGCGGGGGAGTGTCGTCTGCCAAATTTGCAAATTAGGCTGGTCAAATATGGATAGCATACGTATTCAATCATGCCGCGGCACACGAACGCACGCATGCGCACACTCTCAATTGCGTTCCCCGAGAGCTCATGAATGCTTTTGTTGATTTTCAGTTGAAGTCCTCCACACTCACCACACTCGCACCTTTATATAATAGACCTCATAAACACAGCCGGGTAAAGGTATGCACCAACACATACACATAAACATGAGCGCGTGCGAGCGAGACTAAACGATGATACTGGTGGAACTTTTTGAAATGACGTCACAGAATGCAGACGAAACGTTGTCAACCACTTAGATATGAAAGAGAAATACTTGAAATAGATCTAATAACGACCTCCCACTTACCTTTTCACTGCATCCAATCAAATGCAACAGACTTCTTCAAGAGTTTCAGTCTATCATTCGTGCACTGAGGCATTTTCAGTTCTTCGACTTTAATTAATTGTGACAGAATAGCAGAAGGTCGTCGGATTTCGACCTTGATCTCGCCAAATGGTTCGTAAGAATCGAGCCCACCAAAATCTTCTCCTTTTTTTTTTTCTTTTTTTCATTTCTTCCTCCTTTTTAAAAAAAAATTTTTTCATTTCTTCCTCCTTTTTTTATTTTTATTTATTTATTTATTTTTTTTTATCTTTCCTTTTTTCCCCCATCTAGAATTTACGCGCGTCTTGACTTTTCTGCACACGAATGATAAATTTGGTTCGAACAGGTGGACTCACATCCGAGTCTGATCTGATCATGTGTTCCCTCGCGGATTCAAGGTCTCGACCTCACACGCATATGTGTGTGTGAGAACGTGTGTGTATGAGTAGGGATAGACGAATTTGGGTGAATATTTATCCGAGTGCCAGTGTATGCGTGCGAACATGTGTGCAGACGTGTACTTGTGCGCAAATGTTGCGTTGTGTGTATGCGCGTGTATGTTCATATCCGTACCGTCAGTGTGTGAGCCGAGGTGCGCGTATGTGTGAGTATGCGCGTGAAAGCGCGTGCGTGCGTGTGAAAGGGCGGGGTGGTGGCGTACATGTCTTGTGTGATGGGTATACGGACGGATGCATGTGCAAACACATCGACAGACATATTTTTATGTTCTTAAGTATTTCTTGTGAACACACTTATCAGTATGACAGTGCAATATGTGTGTGCGTGCATGCGTGTTTGCAAATGTCTCTGCGCACCAAGTTGTGCATGTGCTAGCATGTGCGTGGGGATGTGCAAGTACATTGTTACCTTTTTATGACAAAGTTGAATGGGTATTTATGTGCTTGTTAATGTTTGCAAATGCACAATGGGATTGTATATGCTTGTTAATGTATGTGCTTGTGTGACCGCAAGCATCAGAGCCAAACCTAAGTATATGGGCATCAGTGTTGAACACGAAAGTGTCTGATTAATTCTAGCAACAGTGCTGGATCTCCTCATAAGAGTGGCCTATCACGTATCAGTGACCTAACATTGATACCTTGAATACGAACCTGTATGTGGCTCTCTGTGGATTACTTAGGGTGAGCAGAGTGTGAGAAATTGAACTGGAACGGTGCTGTTGACAGGACAGAAGAAAATTGTCAAAGTATGAGTGCACAGTATGCATGTGCATGTGCATGTCCGAGTGGGTAACATGTGTACACACATGTGTGTATCATGTGTGTGTGTGTGTGTGTGTGTGTGTGTGAATGTTTGCCACACTACCTCTTCATTGTGCATATCTGAAAGTTAATGTTTTTACATGCCATCATATTTTTGCATTCACTAAAGAAATTTGCGCATGGCTCCCTTAAAACTTGATTATAAAAGCGCATGTTCATGCATGTATGTTTACAAGCCCCTGATATGTGGGTGAAAAAAGAAAAAAGATGCATTATTTTTTTCTCATGTGTGTTTTGAAAATCTGTGGTTCATAAGTCTTTCTGACAAAATATTCAAATGAAGTAAATACATGCAAATTTGTTTTTAAATGTTTCTTGATGCTTTGTAATCTTATGGCCAATTCCAGCCACCATTTCATGTATATGCAAGTGAATGTGTGTGTTTATGCGCATGCATGATTGCCTGTGTACCTGTGTGTGCACGTGTGAGTGTACCTGTGAAAATGCATGCACATTCGTTTGTGTGTGTGCGTTTGTGGGAAAGGGGATGGAAACAGTAGGAGGCATGTACGTATGCATACAAGAGTATGTGAATACATGAGTGTGTATATGTCTGTGTCATTGTGTGTGAAAGTGAGAATAGAGAGATGGCGGTGGGGGGGAGCGCACTAAGAGAGTGCATGCATATGCATCCATGTGTGTATGTGTGCATGCAAGTGTGTGTGTGGGAGTGTGCAAAGGCAAAAGAAACAACAACAACAACAATGGTACATCATGTCAACTGAAGTATAACCAACACTGAAAGATAAAGCAGTTATAATTTTCATGATTTAAAGAATTAATGTTTGCTTGTGTTTGATATGATATCGTGCGTGCATATGTGTGTGTGTGTTTGTGTGTGTGCACAGATATGTGTTTGTGTATGTATATATGCATGAGTGTGTGTGTTTGTGTGTTTGAGTGCTTATGTGTCTGTGTGTGTATGTCAATGAATAAGCAACTGTGTGTGGGCGTGTGTGTGTTATGAGTGAATGAGTGAGAAAGAGAGAGAGAGAGAGAGTGTGTGTGTGAGCACACACACACACATAAGACAGTCAGGCTGACAGATGACTGACAGGCTAATAGACTGAAACCTAGTAAAATACTGATCAACAAACAAGATTCATACACTGCCAATAACAAACATACACACTGCAAGACAGGTACCCTTTACACTCTCTATAATGTATGCATCAACATTCCTTTGAGCACAAAAACATAAAACAAAATAGTAATACCATTATTGTAATGTTAATCAATACTTTTTACACATAAAATCATTTGTTTTGATTGTAAATCAGCTGTCAAAAATACTAAATCCTTTCCATATAAACAATGCTTGAATCACAAAGAAAGAAAGAAAAAACACTAGAGAAAGAAAAAAGAAGAAATCGAGAATGAAAGAGAGGAGAAAGAAAACAAAACAAAGAGGAATGAAGGATGAGATGACAGACAGAGAGAGAAAAAAGAATGGGCGGTGGTGGTGTTTTTTTTGTGTGTGTTTTTGTGTTTTTTTTGTTCCCCTTGGGCAATGTAGGGCACAAGAGTGTTCATACCTGATTGAAAACGGATGAGATGATAAACCCAGGTCCCATGTGCAGCATGCACTTAGCGCATGTAAAAGAACCCATGCAACAAAAGGGTTGTTCCTGGCAAAATTCTGTAGAAAAATCCACTTTGATAGGAAAAACAAATAAAACTTCACGCAGGAAAAAATACCCTAAAAAGGGGTGGCGCTTTCGGTGAAACGACGCGCTTTCCCTGATGGGGAGAGCAGCCCGATTTTCACACAGAGAAATCTGTTGTGACAAAAAAAGAGAAATACAATATAATACAATACAACAAAGACCATATTAAAGGAGAAAGAAAAAAGTCTCCAGCCAAAACCATGCATACCTTAAAGTTCACAGACAGTCAGTGTGCGTTGTAATTTGTTGTATATTTGTTACTATGTTAACCAAGACATTAGACTGCCTGATAGTCAGTCAGTGTGCGTTGTAATTTTCTGTATATTTGTTACTCTGTTCACCAAGACATTAGACTGCACTGTTCATATCTTTGCATAAAACACATGTTGATGGAACTTATGTTTAGTTTTGAAATTTTGTTTATCTCATCTTTTTAGTACGCATTTCAAATGCACAGTGCAAACTGAAACCTTTTAAAAAAAATAAATATAATAACATGAATAGACATGACAGCAAGCTTGCAGTCATTTCTTTGTAACCAAACAAAACTACCATCATGATTTTTTTTGGGGGGGGTGGGGGGGGGGGGGAGAAGAGGGGGGAATGGTGAAAGCTGGGGGTGCAAGGAAGAAGGGGATCAGAAGAACAGAATCAGATATTGTTCAAAACAGACACCAAACTATCAACAAAACAGAAGAAAATAAACAACATATGTATCATTTATAAACCCCTTGTCAACTTTTGTTTGAACACAAAGGTCAAGGATATATCTGATACTGCACAACCCCATCCTGTAAAAACAAATTAGGAATGGAGAAGAAGGGGTGGAGATGGTAAGAATGAAAGAAAGATGGAAAGAAAGAAAGGAGAGTAAAAAATAATTTAAAAAATTTAGCATCAGAATGATGGATAAAACCAGGGGCAACAAGACCCCTGGCAAATGAAAGTCAGGGGTTGAAAAAAAAAAAAGTCATGGGCCAATACAGCAACACACAATCAGCGACAAGATAATTATATGTGCAAACATTGACTGCCTGCACACCAGTACAAGAAATTACATTTCAGTAGCAAAGGCACACCTTCATTCTATAGCCCTCAATCATTTTCTTAGCCCAGCTGATGACACATGGCCATATCAGGGCTCAAAAACTGTGAATACTGATCCCATAATAGCTGAAAAAACAAAGAAAAAACACCTGCAAAAGAAAATTGGACAAAAATACACACACAGATACAGTCACATTCATGCACCTAACACATGAACATGTCCATAACATTGACCATTCTATCAATTTTTTGAAAGAGGATTAAAAACAACAACAAAAAACAAAACAAAACAACGTGAACAGAAACATAGTAACTCAAAAACTGTGAATACTGATCCCATAATAGCTGAAAAAACGAAGAAAAAACCCCTGAAAAAGAAAATCGGACACAAATACACACACAGTCACACTCATGCACCTAACACTTGGACATGTCCCTAACATTGACCATTCCATCAATTTTTTGAAAGGGGATTAAAAATACAACAACAGTGTGAACAGAAACATAGTAACACATAACAAACAAAATACACACATACACACACACACACACATATATATATATATACAGAGGCATATAAAACCAAAATTACCAACATGTACCTCACACATTCTTGGTGCAAAAAAGACCAGAACACAGTGCACAATTATCAAGCACAGAAAAAGACCAAAAACATTGAAAGCTTTCAAGAAAAGATACAGACTGTGTGAATGGACCGACAAGGCAGAAAATTAGAAAGTACAAGACAACAGAAAAAAAAGAGAGTAAAGTCCAGAATGTTTGGACATAACACACACTCCCATGCATGCACGCGCTCGCGCGCACACACACACACACACACACATACACACATAATGCACATGTATAAATACAGATAGATGGACAGATAGATTGATGGATGGATAGATGGATAGGTAGATAGATGTACACCCCACTCTCCCACAATCACACACAAAAACATGTACACACACAACACACACGTACACACATTATATACACAAACATACATACACATACCCAACCCCTCCACACCCACACACAAGTTCTCCACTGTACCCCACACAAACACACACAAGAACACAGTAAGAAA
Organism: Babylonia areolata; assembly: GCF_041734735.1. Lineage (NCBI taxonomy): Eukaryota > Metazoa > Mollusca > Gastropoda > Neogastropoda > Buccinidae > Babylonia > Babylonia areolata. Next base: position 20,966,889 of record NC_134884.1, read on the forward strand.
ACACGCTGGGTGAAATTACAGAATATGACAACATAATAACAGAAAGAGGAGGGAAAAAAAGTAAAAGAATCAGTTGCACAACAATGCCAGAAAACAAAATTACAGCATGACAACAAACCTAACTCTTACACTCCATTGTAGGAGTCAAAGAAATGTTACTCATTCATTGATTATTCTCAGGAAAGAAAATATTAATCCAATTTTGCCATGGCATCTGTTTTCTCCACAAACAAGATAACCATGTAAATGATTATAAAAAAATTAGCAGGATGCATTAAAATAAAATGAAAACAGACATAGGTTTTGAAATGGAAAATAAAAAAAATAAAAAAATCAAGAATGCAAGTAACAAGAACGTATTACACCATCTGTGGCTCACGACGAAACATAATATTATTCTGCAGAATGCAGTTCCCCGGTAGTATCACCCATAAACAAAATTTAAAAAACTGTAAGTAAACAAATGAGTAAATAAAACTTTATGACTAGATTCAAGTAGCTTGATATAAGTGACTCATATCTCAAGTGTGTGTGTGTGTGTGCTCATGTGTGCATGCATGTGGTTTTGCATCCAACTTCCAAGTGTTTTTGATGTGCTCTCATGTATGTGTGAGGTGAGTTAGGTGTGTGTGAATGTAACTGACCTCTTGCTTGGTTTCTATTGTACCATGTCCCATTTCATTATGTCATGTTTTCCTTGGCAAACTGTAGGTTTTGCTGTTTTTCTTCTTTTTTTCCCCCATCCATTTAAAAAAGGTTGTTTAGTTTTCAGTCAATGCAACACAATCTACATGATGAGAAAAAACAACTGAACAAAGTCAGTACCACCGATAATGACAATAAATAATGACTATGGTGCACCAAAGTTGAATGGACTGACAAGTCAACATCACCAATGCATGATTCACAAATATATAATCATGATGTGTACATATGCATCACTATCATAACCTGCATGACTGACTTCTTTGTTAATTCAAGGTTTCAAATAGTATATGGCCCCCTCCTTGCCCCTCATACACTCTCTGGGCAGTTTGTTTTGTTTTTAACAAGTAAGCATCTGTATAACTTTTGTGTAAGTTTAAATGCAATCTTTAACAACTGTAAAACATTTATTTTCTACATAACAAATTCTCCACACACACACATACACAGACACACACACACACATGCACACACGCAAACACACACACACACACACACACTGCACATACACATATACAGATTAAAATGTCACACACGTTTACACACATGAAAAAAATTTGGTCACTGGAGAGGGAAAAAAAACTAATGAAAAAAATAAAGAAAGTCTCTAAGTGTTCTCATGGCTGTTCATAACTGACTTCTGGATGCATAACCCTGATGTGACGTTTGAGGTTGGGAATACGTGTAAGTCCTCGGCCACAGACATAGCACTTAAAGAGCAAGTCCCTGTTGTGAGTGCGTTGGTGGTCATCCAGAAGAAACTTCAGTCTGAATTTCTTGGAGCAAACTGTGCACTGAAAAGGTTTGTCACTGGAATGAGTTGACTGATGCGCTTTGAGGTTGCACTTGTAGGTGAAGCGCTTGCAGCAAATGTCACAGGAAAACTTGGCTTCCTGGTGCTGTTTCTCATGGGCTTTAAGGTAATGAGCTTTGGAGAAATTCTTCCCACAGTGGCTACAGATGAACTGTTTGGTTTTGTCGTTTGCTGTGTGAAGTGGGCACTGACCTGAGTGATCATGAGCAATTTTGCATGACAGACAGTTTTGGTTTTGCGTCTCACACTTTTGCTTTTTGTAGTCTTTCACTGCGTAAGGACCTGTGAAGTGAGCTTCAAACAAATGTTTACTGAGCAGCGCTTTTGTGGGAAAACTGGACTCGCAGATTTCACACCGGTGAACATTGTCATCTTTCCTGGAATGTGCTGATACTCTGTGCCCGCAAAGAGAGGTTATGCGAACAAAGCCTTCACCACAAACTTCACAAAAGTGCTTCTTCACCCCTGCATGAGCATCCAGATGGGATTTTAGAGCATGGCTATACGCAAAGTTCTTCCCACACAGGTGGCAAATGTGAGCCCTCAGCTTGTGGTCCCGGAGTTTATGTCGACTCAGTTCTTTGCAGCTCTTGAAAGTTCTCTGGCACAGATCACATTCCTTGGGGCTGAGGGTTTTGTGTACATGCCGCATGTGAACGGAGAGACCAATCTGATTGGAGAAGCCTTTGTGGCAAAGTGTACACAGTTTTGTCAGCTTTTCACAGCTTGGGTGTTTCTTGGCTAGATGTTTGTTCAAGAGGGATTGCTTCTCAAACTTTTTGCTACACTCACTGCATGTAAACATCAAATCACTTTCTTTCTTGGTTAGCTTTTCAATGTGTTTGGCTTTCATGTGAACATAGAGATGGGTTTTAACAAACTTTTCCCCACATATGTCACAAGTGACTTTCTTTTTATCAGAACTTGTTACTGTGTCATTTTCTTCAGCACTGATTGACACATCACCTTGGAAATCATCACACTGATTCTGAGAGACATAAGTAACATCACTCATTTTTCTTGAGACCTGTGTATTATGTTCTTTTGTCTTGTGTTCCTTGGTCACCAACAGCTCAGAAAGAGCATGTAGCGAAAGTGGCTGAATGGGTTCTGTTTTTGTTGTGGTATAAAAATGTGATGTTGTTCTTGAGGCATCTGTAGACTGCACTTTTCGAACAGATGATGATGAATTGCCTGAAGACCAGGATGATTCTGGCTGCTGGAATTTGTCACTGTGGTTGTCTGTGTCATTACTGTCATCAGTGTCAGCAACTTGACATTCTTGATCAAATGTGACCTGCAATAGCTCTTCCAATACATTTGCTGCACGATCTGTATCACACTTCCCCCCTGTGTCAGGAACATCTGGTTCTACTTTTATCAAATTATCCAAGTCTTGCAAGTTTTTCCTTCTGCAGTCTGCAAAATCTGTCTCTGGTATTCTTTCTTTGCCGTAATGCCTGACAAGAATGCACAGAGCATGACCACATATGAGCCCTTGAAAAAATACAGATAACTGGTGGCACGAATAACTACAGACAGTGCGGTCTTTTGTTGTCGACTCTCCTGTTACCTTGACAACCTTTCCACAGATGCAGCAATATTTTTCAAATCTGTTGTCAGCAAGTCGATCAGCCATCATCTTTATAGTTCAGTACAACTTATACGTACGAGTTTCTCGCGCTCTGCGGAAAATTATGCTTCGCACGCATGGTCAAGTGATGTTGATAGTGAAAGTTGAACATAAAGGGCAGAGATGTTGTCTTCCCCAAATCGAATAGAGGTGCAACTTCCGTTTTTACTTTGTGGTTTTCATTTGAATGTGTATTGACCGAAAACTGACCTAAACTACAAAGAAGGATGATGAAGCAGGATGAAAGAATCACCCGACCCACATTCCACAGATGACAGTGTGAAATAAACTGAAGCTGCAGAACAATCACTTGTAATAATTATATATCACAAATACTGAACACAAACCCTTCTTTCTGTGTGTGTGTCACGGTGTGTGTGTGTGTTTGTTAGCGAGTCGTGCATGCCTGCCGTGTCACAGTGTGTGTGTGTGTATGTGTGTGTGTGTGTGTGTGCGCGCGCGCGCGCGCGTGTGTGTGTGCTGTAATAGTGCATTTCTGCCATTTTAACAAAGGTAACAATTACTATGCGGGCTTCCGGACATTCTGTTCGTTTCTTTTGCCATAGTGATGAAGAAGGGTATGTTTGGGTCGCTTTTGGAAGTAAGACGGTAAATAAAACCAGACGATTTTTGTTTCCATACACACACCCACATGCACACAACATTATGAGGTGTTGCATCCCGTAAACTGTAAGAATGGTGCATTTGAAAGCATATTATTACAGGTGGTAACATGGATAATCTTGTGAACGGTTAGAACGAAAGATGTCTGCTTGTTAACCTTAATCGAAGCAATGGGGCGGCTTGTGTGTTGTGTGTGTGACACCAGAAACTTTTCAACCGAAACAAATTTTTGTTGCAGCAGGAATTGCGAGAATCTGTTTCTAGTTATGCAAGGCATTGCTCTGGGAAATATTCTGCAATCAATATTCAGGGATATTTGTGAAGTAAGATTTTTGCACAATAAATCAGACTCGAATACCAAAGATGTTGACACATCGACAGCCAACGAACAATCGAACAAACTTTCCGATTTTGAGAATCCGAATCAATGTCACAGTGTACCCGAGTTTAAATTTGATCAAGGTGTTGTTGATTTTGAAGCAGAAACAGAGGAGACAGAATTTTTGGTGTGTGATGATGCATCATGCGACAGTTTGGCTATTGGAGCAGAGAGAGAGACTGCTTCAACAGACTGGGGTGACCTGGACACTGTTCATCCTGGCAGTAAAAGTGGCAAGATAACAGCTGATAATCAGCATGATGGACACAGTGGTAGGATTACGTACCCAGCTTCCAGAAAGAAACATCCCACTGTTTCCAGAAAATATGCACACACAAATAATTTGGGCAAGGTTGAGAATCTTGACATCAAAGAAGAAAATATTGACATCAAACTTGAAGATCTGCTTACTTTGAACACCAGTAGGGATCAAGCAGCAATATCAGAGGACCATGAAAGAAAGTCTGCTGTCAAAAGTGAGTCAGAACAAAGTCCAGATCAAACTGTGAACACTGGCAAAACAGCAAAGAGGCGTGTAAAATGTAAACACTGTGGCAGGATGATCAGTAAGTCATATCTGTATGTTCATTATCGAGCCATACATAAAGATAACCTTCAGGATGTATCTACTGCATCACTTTCATGCCCTGAATGTGGAAAATTGTTCATGAGAAAGCAAGCACTAAATGCCCATAAACTGAAGCAGCACAACCATGAGTTTTCAAACACCTGTAGTCATTGTGGCAAAGGTTTTGCCAGCCGTTTTGGACTGTCATGGCATATGCGGCAGGTTCACAAAGTAACAGTCAGGCAGTGCGGGGCTTGTGGAGAAACATTTGAAAATCGGCGTGACTACAAGAAACACAGGCGCTATGAGCATACAACCAACAGTCATGTGTGCCACATCTGTGGGAAAGGGTTCAAGCTGAAAAATGCGCTCCAAGCTCACTTGGATGCGCATGCTGGGGTGAAGTTACATTTCTGTGAAATATGTGGTGACGGATTTGTCAGGTTTTCCTCATTATGCCAACACAAGAATAATCTGCACGGGCCGAAAAAGTCTGATCTGCCATTCAAATGTCATCTGTGCCCCAACACTTTTAGACTGCGTGCTTGGCTTGAAAAACACATTGTTCAGAAACACCAGCCAACAGGTGACCAGGTGAAAGCTGACTGTACTCTGTGTCAAGATTACTTGAGGACTTCAGTCCGTTGTCCAGTGCATGGGGGTACAGAGAGAGACACATTTTCCTGCCCCCAGTGTGACAAAGTGTTTTCCAAAGAAACCAACCTCAAAGCACACATGAAGCAGCATCAAGAACCAAAGTTTTCCTGTGATATTTGCCATAAGAAGTTTACTTACAAGTGTAACATGGTAAGGCACAGGGACACTCACAACAGTGAGAAACAGTTCCACTGTGAAGTGTGTGCCAAGCAGTTTTGCAGCAAATTTCTGCTTGCCAGTCACATGAGAATGCACAATCAGGATCTTTTGTTCAAGTGTGGAATCTGTGGTAAAGGCCTCACACGAAAAGACTACTTGAAAAATCACTTGAAAAAAATGCATCCTGATCATGCACAGGTTTAATGACTATGGGTAAAAAATGTGTTTCATTCACTCCTGCTTCTGAATCTGAGAGAAAGAGAGAGTGGGCAAATCATGAGATGGTGACTGTTTAATCACTTTATGTTGAATTTCAACTTACAGAACAGTATAAATATGAATAGATTTCCGGGACCTTGCCTTGATGAGGAAAGTTTTTTTTTGTTTTTTTTTTTTTAAATTCCCAGTTACTGTGACCTTGAACTTGGTAGGAAGTCAGTATATAATCTAATCAATTTCTAAGAATCATGTGGTGTTTTAACAAAGATAGTCATTTGGTCAAACAATTTCTCAGAGCTGTAATTATTACTATAGCCAATGGTGAAATGTTGATCCCTTGTTATTTATGAAAATCAGTATATTTTGTAATGATACATTAATAAGTTTCTAAATGTTTCCTCTTGTTACATTTCAAAGTCCTAAAAGTAAAAGATTGTAAAACCTGTGACAGTGTAACTACATATTTTCTGCTATTAAGTTGATGAGGGATGCTTATATAAAAGATCCACTTTCAGAATCTCTGCCATGTCAGCATGTGTAGTTTTTCATCAAAGTTCGAACTAGGTATCAATTTCTGCTTGAGAAAAAGAATTTTAGACAACTTTACTAAAAGGAGACTTCATAGCAATAATAAGTGATTGTATGATTTTTTTTCTTTCTTTTTTTTTTTGGGGGGGGGGGGGGGGGGGGAGTAAATATATATACGGAGAGAGGTAGATGTGCATTGATGGTTTTTGCACTTTTCTTTACAAAGCATACTGTTGCTTCTCTTTTTCCTTTTCTTTTCAACAGTCTATTCTGGAACAGTGGTTTAATTTGCACCCGTTTTGTCTTTTTTCTTTTACTGTCATTTTTCTGCCTTTTTTCCAACTGGTTATGGTGGGAATGTTGTGTCTGTGATGAATTTTGTTTCATTATGGGATGACCTCATGAAAGTTACATAATTATTATATGGCATCAATTGCTTACCCAGTAGCTTCTTCAACTTGAGCTGTATGTTATTACTTTTTGACTGATGTCTGCAAAACTTATGCAAGTTCTGGTTATCCTCTGCACTCAACAAATGAGAGTAGCTGGACAGTCTGTTTATGACATTAGCAAAGGCCTTTGGCCCCAGTAAGGGATGTGTACAGACATATATATTCAGTCCTCTCATCATTTGTTGCTGCTGATGTTTCTTTTCAACATTTGTTTGGTTTCTTTGAAATCATCCATGCCCCCAGAGGGCGTAGCAGTAACACAGAATCAAAGAGGAACATGATTATTTGATTTTATTTGATATAGATACTTACATAGCGCCTATCCTCGGGTGGAGACTAAGGTCAAAGCGCTTTATAAACTTGGGGTCATTCGCACAGCAGGCTGCCTACCTGGGTAGAGCCGACTGACGGCTGCCACTGGGTGCTCATCATTATGTGTTATTCAAATCTGAGCACACCAGTTTAGTCAAGTACACTTTTTGGCATCATCGGGATATATGCACTTTCTCTTTTGTATAGTTGTCAGTGGAGGCATAGTAGGCAGTGTCATGCATATTTTTAAAAAGTGCAGGTTATAGTGTGCATCTCTGAAATGACTCTGCCACAGTCCAGGATCTTCTGAGGTGGGTAGCCTTAGTGCGACCAAATGTTGATACTTCCCTGTGACCTGCTGGTGCTGGAACTGCAACAGAAATAGCCTACTCCCTAGTTGTATATTGCTCAGTTTGGGATGGGATGAGGGAAATTCCAGACTGAAGATGAAGCAACTGAATAATAACAAAATTAATAATAATAACAAATAATAATGGACTAAAGTTAGCAGCCAGTTTTTAGAAAAACAACAGTCTTTTGGCATTTATATAATATTTGATTATGTATTTCCCATACTAGTTTTCCTTTGTTCAGCATTTCATAAGTGACATGAAAATACAACAAACAAATTTTTCCAGTTTAGTCATCTGAAACTGTGTAAAACTGTATAAAACTATGATTTTTCTCTGTGTGCATTTTTTTCTTTTTCTTTTTTTCTTTTTTAGTGCATGCAGTTTAAGTAGTGAGCCTTGTGAAATGAACAGCATCAAAGTGATTTTCATGATCAGTTATATACATGTATACATCTATTTGGTGTCGACAATGTACATGTATGATGTGTGCAACTATTTGAAGAGGAATCTTTTATGTGGACTTTAAAGACTCCATACTGAAATGTGTGTCTGTGTCTATGTGTAAAACACCCCCACATGCCCGTGAACAGCAAGAGTTATGAACAATTTTATATATTGAATTTCATCATGTTTGATTTATGCATAATGTATTTACATATCATTATAGTTGTTCTTGGTTTCTCGATTGTCACTGTACCAAGTTTGCTTCAGTGTGGATGTAAGTAGATTTATGGAGTAATGGTTGACAGAGGGTGGTGGTGTGTGTGTGTGTGTGTGTGTGTGTGTGTGTGTAATTGGTGATAATTGGAACTGGTATTTTTTACATGTTGAACATAAGAAATATGTAGAGTCTTTCTCTGAGGATTTTGGAGAGTGTTTTATGTATATACTTATCCCATTGTGACTGGTATGTGCATGGCAGCCAACCGTAGTCCCCAGTGACTTATATATATATATATATATATATATATATATATATATATATATTGGACCCCACAAATTGTAATTTTTAATAATATTAATAAGAAATGACATATAAAAAGAGGAGAATGATAAGGTTAATTGGTTTTTGATTATTATGTGATAGCTCAAGATCACTAGATTGTGAACACA
>NC_134884.1:20977904-21010404 GCF_041734735.1 Babylonia areolata
GGCGGACTCGGAAGAAAGAACACTTTTGGCAGACGAAAGCCCTTTCAATGCACCACCACCTTATTCCTCAGCGGCAGGTGACAGTGCAGGTAATATGGAGACCAATCTTTCTCCCCACCTAATCGTTCAGTTCAGCTTATCTTGCTGTATATAGTTTCATTTTATATCCTGTTTCAAAGAATTTTCTATCTCCAAGACCAATGCAAATTAACACACACAAAATACATTTTATGGCTTGTAAGTGTATGATATGTTTCCTCATCAAGCCAGTTCCTGGAAACTTAATGAGTTTGGGGACAATGATAGAAGCAGAGATATCGGTACTTCATATTTATTTCGGATTTGAAGTGTGGTTTGAAGATGTATTTTTAAGTGAACTGGATACATAATACTGACAAGTTCAGATGGCGTATTGACTATTGTGCTAAATGCATATATAACTACAGATTCATATTTGGGTTATTATCACCGAGAAAGTAACAATCTTGAAGTCGATTTGTTACAAACTGTGAGGACTGTGGTCTTACACATATCTGGGTCTATCTCTGTTAGTCTGTCACAAGTTCATTACATTTACAGTCAAATCAATAGATAGTTGGCATCTTCAATGAATCTTGGCAACAGAACTTAGTGAAATTTTGTGTCCTGCTTTATGTCAGCGCAGCCTGTCACTTGTCAGTTGATTCAATGGCACAATTATGTATCATTCATTCTTTCCTTAGCCTGGTTTAAACAGTAATTGAGTTTAATACTATTATTTTCATACTTGTCACAGTGCAAACAGTTTCAAAGTAGTGCACACTGAACATAATTGCTGCATTTCAAATGTGGTATACAACTTTTGATTGATGTCTGACAGTGTGAAACTGTTGGATGCGTGTCACAATTAACGGTAGGGGAAAGAGGGAGGATGTGCCTGCCATGGATTTGTGAGCAGGTGTTTGTGTTGGTTGGTAAATAATTTAAGGGGATTTGAAGGGGTTTTAAAGGTGTGTGTGTGTGTGTGTGTGTGTGTGAGCAGGTGTAGATCACTTTGTGTATGTTTATGAGTGTTCAGTCCATGCATATATATATGAGACTGAGGTGCCAGATGAAAGCTTAGTACAATGAGACAATATAGGAAGGGTAGAGAGAAAAGGGATGGACATACTGTCTGGTTGTTGTTGTACTTTTACGGACTGTGACTTAATAAGGCTGTATTTTTTCTCAGTTTTGACACATGCTATGTATGGTCAAAATCTGTTGAAATAAGGCTATCATGAGTCAGAGTCGTATTGAGGTTGGCCTCAGGACCTGAAAGTATGTTGCTTATGGCAGTGAAAATGAATGCATGTATACATATTAAATATTTTTATGACTTATGCCTTATGATATGCTGCACCTTATGTTTTTCCTGTGGGCTTATCCTGATTTGTGAAGCACTGTGTGCACATACAAGCTTGTGCCTATGCCTACACACACACATACACATAAACATTTTTACTTTGTTCTTCTGACAGCTTTTTTTTAATTTCCAAATTGGAATTAAAATCATTATCTGGGATAGGTAAGTAAAAACAAATCATTCAACATTTTGAACTGCATTTGAAAATCAGTGTAACAGAGTAATACCTGCAGTGGTGCAGTTATTTATCAGCCAGGACATGGCCTGGATTGACGTGAATCCTGTGTACAGGGAAATAAAGATTATATTGAAGTGAAAACTTTAGAAGGGAGAAAGGGTAAGTTTCAGTGGCCTGTTTTCTTCCTGCCTTTACAAAGTGAAAAACTTATTCAGTCTAGCAAATAAGAAAAAAGATAAAAACAAAAACAAAACATACACGTAACATGGAAAGAACACAAGAAAAAATAATAGGCACAAAAATACAATATCATATTTGGACTTTCAGAGTTTTTAGTCTTCATGCAGCACAGAGTCCATCCTGGATTGGAACCAGTGGTAGGAATAGATGGGGTGATGGTACCACACAGTATGTGAACACATCAACATATATGTATACTCCAGGCCCAACACTCGGCTTATATCACAGATTGACATAAGTTTACATCTGGGCCAACAGCAAAGTGAGAGCTGTATTATCAATGGTTTCTCCAGTCAATGGGAAACCATTTACAGCTTAGTCTTTTGTGAAGGACTATGACTCTCAAACTTGGAGGCAAAATTGTACTGGCTCTTAGTGCTGCGGCCTTGTGGGCTAGTTGGCCTTTGGGAACCATCCCAGCGCCGACTGTCCTAAAACCCTCTTGGTCGAGAGAGTGGGGATGTAACTTGGGCAAGACACTCTCCACTATAATCAAATTCTAGCCCAAATAGTCGGAACAGCAGTTGCCTCCTCTGCTGTTCTGATGGTCATAGTCGGACACGACTGACTATCAGAGAGATATGTATACTTGCAGAGAGATAGATTTTAATGTATCTGACAGAAAATAGGAATCATCACTGGATGTTGATATTATTACCTGTAGTTTATAACATATTGTACCTGTATGATGCAAACTCATATCCAACGGAAAATGGGATTCATCACTGGATGTTGATAGTATTAATACTATTACCTGTAGTTTATAGCATACAGTACCTATATGGCACAAACTCCATTTAAAATAGGCTCTGGGTGCCTTACCTGAAACAACACATATATGCAATAGTTTAATGTACAATGTTGTTTAGCTTTTGCAAGTTTTGAAATGGAAATGATCACTATAGTTGGCTATAAATGTATCTTTGCTATTCATTTGTAACTGGTGGGTTTTCATCCGATGAGCTTAATTCTTTTGCTGCCAACTTTCCGTGTGAAAAATGCTCAGCGGCGTCAGATATTACAGACTCAGTGCTCTCAATTACATATTTCATTTGGTGTCAAAATGACTCTGGATTTGTCAGCAGGGGGAGGTTAGTCAATTTCCTATTGAGTGGTAAAGTTGGCCACAGCTGTCAAGCTTTGTTACAGTGTACAAAACAGTCCGTTTAATATGAACCCTCAATCAGGCAATGTCAGCAAAAGTCGTCAATGGTGGTGAACTGTCTTGTCGACAAAATTTGCCTATGGTGGCGAAACAGTTAAATTGGTGTTTTCTTTCTTCTTTTCATCCAAATGTTGGTTGACATTGACAGGGTTGCCAGGAGCAGAGGTGACAGTGCCCCCCACTGGGCCAGATGAGTTACATCCCCCCTAAACACCCACCCCAACTGCCGGGTGTGTCAGGCCATGATCAACATTGAGGGCAAACAACACCTGCATGTCGTCAAGTGCTCCGTCTGTCAGGAGGCTATGGTGGGTACAGGCTGTAAGGATGAGTGTGTGGGTGGGGTGTGGAGGCTGGGTTGGGGTGTGTGTGTGTGTGAGTGGTGGAGTGTGTATGTGTGTAGGTAGGGGAAGGGGTGAGGGTATGTGTGTGTCTGTGTGTGTGATTTGAGATTCTCTCTTCCATGTGGCATGGATTCTTTGGCATGTGGGTTTTTTTTCTCAACTTTTTACTGTACTTTTACCTCATGGCTCAGCAGTTAAGGCGTGGAACTGTGCTAATGTTTTTTTGTTTTTTTTTCAAATAAAAATAGATGAAACTATGAAATGCCTTTCATGAAGTTTGAACCCACATGTAATTTGTCAATCTGTGATTCTAACCACTCTGCCACGGCAGCTGGCACACTTCTGTTGTTTGCAGGTCTGAAAAATAATGAAGAGAGAATGGGCTTTAAGTAACCAAATCTTTTGTTATCATAATCATACAGAGGGAACGTTGAAATAAATTCCCAGAATTGTTGAAAAAATATTTGCAAGAGCAGTGTCATTATGTATGTAACAAAATCAATCTTTCTTATGAATTTATCATATTTTCATTTTTTGTCAACACGTCATAAATGCATTCTTGATTGTATGACACTACAGATGACCTGACTGTCATGCCAGATAATTCCAGTTAACTAAGATACAGTACTAAAGGAGCGAGCAAGTTATCCAAAAACAAAATCTTTGACAGATGACAGTGTTGACTGATAAACAACAGACAATGAATGATTGATAAAAAAACCCAAAAAAACATTGATGATTGATAAACAAGTCTGTTTACAGAGATTTCTGAATGTTTATAGTAAAAGAACATTGATGATTAATGAACAACTTCAACAAGTCTGTCTGCAGAGAATGAATGATTAATGAAAACAACTGAGTTGATTAATGAACAAGTCTGTCAGAAAAGAATGAATGATTGATGAAAACAACAATTGATGAATGATGACCAAGTCTGTTAACAGAAAGTGAATGTTGATTGGTTGCAGCTGATCAAAGCTCCGTCTCGTGGCAAGCGGTACGTCCGCTGTCCCTGCAACTGTCTGTTGGTGTGCCGAAGCACTGCCCAGCGTATCGCCTGCCCACGACCCAACTGGTACGCACACTGCTGATTGGATGCTTCACTGCTTAGCACTGTCATGTTGTCCTTGTGTTCGATTCCATGTGAGAAAAGAGAGATTGTGTTGTGTGCACTACATGAATTTTTGTTCATTTCTTTTGTTATGACATGGATGGGAGTATTTCTGTATCAAAAAGATTTCCATATTGGCGTTTTTGTTGGGGGGATGTGTGTGTGTGTGTGTGTGTGGGGGGGTTGTTTTGATTTTTTGAATAGATTTTTTTGCTTTAACTTTGTTTTGGTATTAAGACAGCACTGGGTTAAGTGGCCTCAAGACACTTGTATGATAATGTCCTTGAGTTGAATTCCATGTGGGGGAATCCAAAGGAGATTATGTTAAATTTGTGTTTTCATTCATTTCTTTCATCATGAACATTTTTTTGTTTTAAAATGTATTAGACAAATGTGTGCAGCACTCGATTTCACTTTGATGTCTGTTTACAAAATGTAAGATTAGACAAACGTGTGCAATGTTATGTTTGATTTTAATGTCTGTTCACAATAGTATATGCTTAACTTTAACGTCTGTTCACAGAATTTTTTATCAGATGAATGTGTACTGTGTTAGATTGTCTTTAATATTAAGTCTGTTCACAAAATTTAATATTATACAAATGTGCGGAAACATGTGTTAAAGTGTCGTAAATATTAAGTCTATTCACAAATTGTAATATTAGACAAATGTGTGACAACAAAGGGTTTGTTAGTGGCAAAATTCTGTGGAAAGAATTTAGAATGTGAAACAATTAAACTTGCAGACACAAACAAAAGGCGGGGTTGGAGGAAGGAGGGGTGGTGATGCTTCATTGTGGTGACATGCTCTCCCCAGGGGAGAGCAGCCCAGATTTCAGCACACACACACAAAAATTTGTTTTGACAAAAATGTTACAAATTTACAGTACAATTGTGTTTCAGCCGTCGTATCATCAGCGTTGGATCGCCACAAACGCTGATTCGGTCTCCAGAATCCCGATGCGTCACTTGTGCTTACTGTCAGCAGGTTTTCATCGTAAGTTGTCTCAGAGTTTACATTAAATTTAAATCTCAACTTTATTTCGTTGTCCCTATTCTAAGGAGATGTAATTCACAGAGCTGTAAACTAGACCAGAAGAGTGGCTTATGTGAATGTTTCATTGTTGTTGTGAAATATTGTCATTTAACATAGAATGCGTTTGATTCTTTTCTCTCTTCTTGTTTTTCTTTTTTGTTTATCATAATGTGTTTTGGATTTGTGAAAGGCAATAAGAAAGTATCAAAAGGTTGGTTTTTGTCAAGGGCAGTAACTATCAGTGACCACTTTGTTTCCTCTTTTCTCAGCTGCCTGTTGAAAACTCTGTGAAACAATTCAAGAGAAATTGGTTTCCATATTTAGCCTTTTAATTATACATTATAACAGAAATATAGTGTAACTGAATTGCATTTTCATTGACTGTACAAAATCAAGTGAATGAAAATGTCGATTAATGATTGTGTAACCTACTCATTATCGTACAGTAGTCGATTTTGGTACGTTAGCTAGGTTTTGGGCAGAAAGACAAAATTGGAGTGGCTCACAAATGGTGGAATGAACACAATGTAAACATTTTTCAAGCAGATATTAAATCAGGTATACTATGTTTATTTTTAGGTATGTTGATAAAAGATTAACATAGTTAATTGCAGAATTAAAGGATTCTTTGGGATAAAAAGAACGTTCAGAACATAATACTTTCTTGTTTGATTAAAATTATTGGAAACTAGATCTGGCGCGAATAGATGGGGACATTTCGTTTCTGTTTCGTCACGTTTTTTTTCATTTTGTTAATTGGCATTAGTGCAGTGGAAAACTAAGGATGCACAGCTTGTTGGAGGTGTTTTGGCTGCAGCTAGAGCCATTTGTTGATATTCTAGGGTCTGGTATTATTGTGGGATGTTTAGGTACGTGTTTCAGTGAGTAAAAGTGGTTGAAGCAAACGTTGCTCGAAACTCTGAATTCAGTACCATTGAACTTGAAGGCAGATAACACATTTTTTTGTTAGTAATAATTATATTGTTCTCATCATGGTCAATAATGACTGGGATTGTGTGATGTTTAATGTTTTTGTTTTTGTTATGGATGATTGAATGGTTAATTGACTTGTGTAGTTAAAGAATTCTGTTGTACTACGGAATTGCTTCACAAGGAGAGATGGTGTCATTGTTGTTAGTAGAGGTGAAGCTTAGTTGTAATCTGTTTGAAAATGGCTGGGCTGTCTCTGTCACTATATGAATTAGGAGGTGTCTCCGAATTCTGAGTCATGGTACAATGGCTTGATGGGATAAGCTTTAATCTTTCTTTTATTAATTCAATAAAAATTGTGCAAAAGATTTCTCTTTCCCATTCCGTTAAAAGCTTGCATTGATGTCAGTGGTGTACACAATCCATGGGACATAAGCTGCACCCTAGAAGAAGAAAAGAATCATAATTAGTTCTTGTAGAAGTATGAGGGCAAGAGTTAAAATTATCTCTCATAGTCACTGGAATCGTGACTGATAAAAGCTGCACAATATGCCTGCAAAGTATGTGATTGTAATAGTGTGTGTTGTTTAAACTGAATGTTATGATTAGATGTATATGTTGTGAGTACTGATTCAGGGTAAATCTGTTTTTGTTCGCAATGTTGAGGTTGTGAAATTGTAATTTTGAAGAGAGATTGTCTTATATACTGTATGTCCAATTGTTACGTAAAATTAAAACTTTGTTTTGAATGTAATAATATTTTATTGTGATGGTGTAGGTTAAGTAAAACATTGTTCTCTGTGTGTGTTGGTTACAGTGTCTGCGCTCTCACGTTCACAACTGTCTTCACCGTCATCACTTCCCGTCCTTTGGTGGTTGTTTTTTTTGTCCTCCGTCCAATTCGTAAAATGTAGCCAAGAGTTTTTGTATTAAGAGTAAGAATAATATCTGCCTGTAATCTTTTATTTACTTTGTGTCAAAAGAAAGAAGAAGAATAACTGAAATAAAATTGCAAAATTTCAAATCTCTTTTTTCTTTTTTTGTCCGACTGATTGAGCGACATATTGTTATCTTTGATCAGTGTGAACTCGGGAAAACTCTCTTCGCCCATGATTTTGGGTGGTGGGGGTTAAAGAATTTGGGGGCTCGTCAGGGGTTTATAAGGAGAAGAAAAAAGAGATAGGTTAAAAGTGATAACTTATTAATTGATATTTGAGATAGGCAAAACATTTGATCAGTCATGGCTACCAGAAACTGTAAAGAAGATGCAGTTGAGTTAGGGACAGAACAGGCGTCATCACCCCAGAATACCCCTGACACTCAGCATACTCCTTCTCTGGGACTTGGGCAAGGCTGTGCTCTGCTGTCTGGCCTATGAACAGAGAGAGCAGGCGATGGAGGAACAGCTGGAGACACTGTAGAAATGCCTGGTTGACCTGGAAAAGGTCAACTACCAGCTGTCCTCATCTGCCAAGCCTGAACCCGTTACTGTGACTGAGGATGCCCACTCCTGCACCCCGCCTGGGCATTTTTACTGGGTTGAAGCCGAAAGGGGGGCAGGAAGTTGTCTTCAACGATTGGGCCTCCCACGTGGAGGCCTATATGATGGAAGTGAGCGAAGCAGACCAAGAGGACATCTTCAAGAAAGTGAGATCCAGCCTACGGGGGGTGGCTCTGGAGCAGACCAAATCTTGTGACAGTGCTCATTCCATCCTGTCTGCTCTGCATGCCTTGCATGGCGACATGCGGACTCCCGACGACCAATACCTTGACATTGTCAGAATGAAGCCGCAAAAGGGGGAACAACCCTCCTCTTTGGTTGGTGACAGTTTTGTGTACGATTGTGAATATGTACTTGATGATGTCGTTTCTTCTCTTGGTGGTGAGAAAACTGATGTTTCTGAACCCAATGTATTTGTACACACTCACACTGCGTCTGAGTGTGAGTCCTCCAGTATGGAGTTCAGATTTGGGGATGGGGTTCCAGAGAACTGGCAGAACAGATTTTTGGGGAAGCTGCAGTCATACAAGGATTTTTTTTTTTTTATACAATCAGAGTATGATGTTGGTAAACTGAACACTGATTTCGAGTTTGACATTGATATTGAGCCTGGTCCCCAGATAAGACAGAGAGCTAGACCTATCTCCCAAGGAGACTTTGAAGACCTTCGTAGCCACATTCAAGGGCTGTTGGATGCACAGATAATTCATCCGTCCCATTCACCATACGCGTCTCCAATAGTCTTGTGTCGGAAGAAAACTGGTGCATTACGAATGTGTTGCGACTATCGCATGTTGAATGCAAGGACCATTCGTGATGCATACAGTTTGCCAAAGATTGAAGACTTATTGCTGACGTTGAGTGGTGCTTAGTACTTTGCCAGTATTGACTTGTGCAAGGCTTATTATCAGGTACCCATGTCAGAGAGAGCTAGGAAACTCTCTGCATTCACCACAGTGTTTGGAAACTTTGAGTGGCCCAGGCTAGCACAGGGACTAGTAAATGCTCCTGCTTGTTTTCAATGTCTCATGGAGACTGTTTTCCGAGACATGAACTTGGTAGAATTGATCATATTTCTTGATGACCTTCTGGTTCACGGAAGGACATTAGATGAGTTGGAAGAGAGAACACTAAAAGTTCTTGGATGCTTGAGACAGTTCAATGTAAAGTTGGACCCCACTAAGTGTGTATTTGGGGCCACTGAGATCAAACATCTGGGTTACATAAACTCAGAAGGGTGTCATCGTCCAGATCCTAACAAAGTGTCCACTGTGAAAAATTGGCCCAAACCTGAAACTGTAAAGGATATTAAGTGCATTGTAGGGTTTGCAAATTTTTACAGACATTTCATTCCAAACTTTTCTTCAGTGATAAAGCCTCTCAGTGAGATAACGGTTGGATATGCACCCCAATGAACAAACAAATCAACCGTAAAGAAGAAAAGATCAAAGGATTCAGTTCTCACATTGTCATCTGATATCACTCACTTGTGGGGTGAAAAACAGGACCAGGCATTTGAAAGTGTGAAAGCAGTTTTGACTAGCGACCTGGTTTTGGGTCTTGCTGACAAGACTAAGATGTTTTACTTACATTGTGATGCAAGTGGCTATGGTCTGGGAGCAGTTCTGTATCAGGAATGTGATGGTGTGATGAGGGTGATTTCATATGCTAGTAGAGGGTTAAACAAATCTGAACAAAACTATCCAACTCATAAGCGCAAATTTCTATCACTGAAATGGGCCATGACAGACAAATTTCATGACTATTTGTATGGAAGTCGTGTGGTAGTCGTGACAGACAATAATCCATTGTGCTATGTTCTAAAAAATGCAAAGTTGGATGCCACAAGTCATCGATGGCTAACATCTCTTTCATTGTATGATTTTGAACTCGGGTATAAGAAAGGAGCAAGTCATATCGATGCAGACAGTTTGTCGCCAATGCCTCTGGGATCAGCGGAGGAAGACACTGAGTATCGAAGGTCAATGGAGAAAATCTCTTTCCTAGTTGACAAGGCTAAGGCCTTAGAAGAGGGTGCAGAAAAAGAAGCTGACATTATTTCAGTGAATTCTGAGTGTGTGCGGGCTATTTTGAATGCTCATTGTGTCACGTATGATGAACAGCAGGACAATGTTGATACTTCCCTGTGACCTGCTGGTGCTGGAACTGCAACAGAAACAGCTTACTCCCTAGGTGTATATTGCTCAGTTTGGGATGGGATGAGGGAGATTCCGGATTGAAGATGAAGCAACTGAATAATTTTTAAAAAAAGAAAAAGAAAAAAAAAAAGACTAAAGTTAGCAGCCAAATTTTAGGAAAACAAGTGTCTTTTAGCAATTATATAATATTTGATTATATATTTCCCGTACTTGTTTTCCTTTGTTCAGCAGTTCATAAATGACATGAAAATACAACAAACAAATTTTTCCAGTTTAGTCATCTGAAACTGTGTAAAACTGTATAAAACTATAATTCTTCTCTGTGCACCCTTTTTTCTTTCTTTTTTTCTTTTTTAGTGCATGCAATATTGAGCCTTGTGAAATGAACAGCATCAAAGTGATTTTCATGATCAGTTGTATACATGTATATATATATATTATATCTGTTTGGTGTTGACAATGTACATGTTTGATGTTTGCAACTATTTGAAGAGGAACCTTTCATGTGGACTTGAAAGACTCCATACTGAATTGTGTGTCTGTGTCTGTGTGTAAAACACCCCACATGCCCATGATCAGCAAGAGTTATGAACTATTTGTTGTATTATATTCAGTGTATTGTGTTGCGTTCCTTTTCGTTGTATTGCGTTGCGTTTTGTGTTGCGTTGCGTTGCGTTGTATTGTATGTTACTGTAATACACTGCCACGTTATTGCGTTCTGTTGCGTGGGGTTGCCTTGTATTGTATGTTATTGCATTGCACTGTATTGCGTTGCATTGCGTTGTACTGAATTGTATTGTGTTGCGTTGCGTTGCCGTGTATTGTATTGTATTGCGTTGTATTGTATTGTATTGGGTTGTATTGTATTGCGTTCCCAACGGTTACGTTCTGTTTTGTTGTATTGTATTGCACTGCACTGCACTGTATTGTGTTTCGTTGCGTTGTATTGCGTTGCCTTGTGTTGTATTGTATTGCGTTGTATTGCGTTCCCAACAGTTACGTTCTGTTTTGTTGTATTGTATTGTATTGCGTTGTATTGCATTGTATTGTGTTCCGTTCTGTTTTGTTGTATTGTGTTGTGTTGTATTGTCACAACATATTTCTGTATAGAATTTGGGCACCTGTTCCCTGAGAGAGCAAGTGTTGAGGTGGGTGAAAGAGTTGGTAAATGAGTGATTGCTGAGTGGATGGGTAGGGGTATGTGGGTGTGTGTTAATGAATGTGCGAGCAAGTGTGTGTCTGT
Source organism: Babylonia areolata (assembly GCF_041734735.1). Classification (NCBI taxonomy): domain Eukaryota; kingdom Metazoa; phylum Mollusca; class Gastropoda; order Neogastropoda; family Buccinidae; genus Babylonia; species Babylonia areolata. Next base: position 20,989,196 of record NC_134884.1, read on the forward strand.
ATGTCTGTGCGTGTGAGTGTGTGTTTGTGTGTGTGCGAGCACGTGTGTGCCATTGTGCGTGTGCGTGTGTGCAGGCGTGGGTGAGTGAGTGTCGACAGACAGAACAGGACTCATAAACACACAAGCTAACTCCATCCACTTTAATTTGGTTACCACAGGCGACAGATCCGTTACAACCTATCCAAGGTATTCAACTCTGTAAAAAGTCAAACCTGCATGAATTAGTTCCCTTGGGACAATCTTTCTCCTTCATGGTCTATATCCTGATTTGCATTTAGCGTGTGTTGGGCAAGGAGAGGTGTGTGTGTTCCTCTCACTCTTCTCCTATCTCTCTGACTCAGTCTTTGTCTCCGTCTCTGTCTGTCTCTCTGCCGTTATATCTCTCTCCAACTGATATACACACAGGCGCGCGCCCGTGTATGTGTATTTATGAATGTGGGGCGCGCGCGCGCGCACACACACACACACGACTTTTGTTTATTCAGTCTCTAGGTTCGTGGTACGCAACTGGTCAAAGGGACTGAAATCTGTGAAAAAAAAGTCAAACCGGCTAGGATTGATTCCCTTTGACAATCACATAATTTGTATGTGTGTGTGTGTGTGTGCGCGCGCGCGCGTGTGTGTGTGACAACTGTGACTCAGATGTGCCGCTTAACAACTACCAATTCTCTTGATGTGGCTGTATGTGATATGGTTAGATAATGGTTATTTGTACACTCTCTGCACACCCCCCACCCCCACCCGTCACTCACGAAATGACTAACACGCACTCCCTCCGCTCTCTCAGTCTCCCACGCCATCCCCCCAGTTACTCACACTCTCAACCATCCAAACCACGGAAAGCCATAGACACTAAATATCGCATTCTAGTGTCGATGGGAAAGCTTAGGGTATAGGCTGTTGACTGACGTGGATGCACTCGACAAAAGGAAATGGGTTTCAAATGTTCATTGTATCAGTATTATTTTGGTATTGTATGGGAAAATCAAGGTGTGCAAGATGTTAAACTATTTCTATGTGACCTTTTGGATAAATTGATTGCATGCAGATGGCAAGAGTAGAATTTTCATATAAATAGTGATAGGTTTTTCATGTAGAGGACCTTTCAAAAACATTATTATTATTATTATGCATGATGTTAAGATTCACCTGCGAATGAATTTAGACAGACGCTTGAAATTTGTAATTGACAAGGTTTCGTTTTAGAATTTTTAGAGATTTCTCAGCTTCACTTTCGTTGCAGGAAACATTATGCACTTGATTTGATTTGTTTGTCCCTCGTGCAGAAGTGGACGTGAAGACGAGCTGCAATTTGTTTTAACATTTTGTCTTGCTTTGGTAACTAGTTTAAGAGTACGGTATATCCCCCTTACATTTCATAGACATTCCAGTCAGTTTCATTTAAGTTTCTGGCACCTGAAAAATACAGTGTCGTAGGGAATTTTTGTTTTAATTACACATACTTAACCGTGACCCAACTAGTGCAGACTCTGGCAGGGGTCTGACATTCCTGTCCTGTGCAAACTATCCGCCCATGCGGAGCAGACGAAACTACGGCCGATAACCTCCCGGAAGTAGGTAACCTCCCCTTTGTCCCGCTGGTTATCGCCCTCTTTTTCCGGCAGCCATCATGACTCCTGTACCTGTGCTCTTCATACGGCTAAGTTTTTTCGTATTTTCTGTCTGTCTGTCGATTCTCTGGCGTTTTTGTTTGTGGTCAAATTATGTCTCCAACCAGGTCACATAATTATGTAGCTCGATTGGGGAATCGTGCTAAAATTAAGGCGCGATCGCAATCGATTCGCTGACACTCTGGGCCCTCTACTCCTGGCCCTCTAAACAACGCCAACCCGCCGCCTTCTCCACTTCCTCCGCTCCCTCCGGTCGACTCCAGACCTCCGCCACCTCCTCTGGTGACTTCTAGAGGTTTGTGGTCACACACTCAGGTCAGTGTTACCTTTCATGTCATTTTTATCGATCCGCGAACTCACTCGACGCGATCCGCGTTTTCTCGGCCCTGCCAGTCGGCAGTGTACGAGTCGATCTCCTCTATCTCTTTACCATACCCACAGTTGCACCAATGGAATGACCACAATCCCTTGGGGGAGGAGAAAAAAAAAAAAAAAAAAAAAAAAAAGGCAGCTTGTCTTGGATCCGCACGTTAGACTGGGCCCCAATGTGCGATGCGTCCGTGGTGGCGGCCGTGACATCGGATCACGCGACCCCCCACGCGGCTTGCCTCGACCGTCTCGGATCCAATAGCGACCGAGGCGTGTAGGGATGCCCTCCCCTGGTGTAGGGAGGAAGGTGGACCACTAGGGGACACGCTTGCCCATACGCGTGCACCCCCCTCCTTGTCCGGATCACCCGATCCAAGGGAGGTAACCCCTGCTTCGGCACCCTTGCCGGTGACTGCCGCAGTTATTTCCCTTGCACCGGCACTGCTCCTCGCCTTCAGTGCGAGTGTGTGCACGGTCCTACCAAGCTATGCGGTGATGACCCCATCTGCCACACTGCCGAGTGCTGCTGTTTCCCATCCACTAATGGTGTCTCAGCAAGCTACTCAACCAAACAATCAGCAACTCATCGCTAAACTTGCTGCAGCAATTATGCACCACTCTGCCTTCCGGTGCCGCGCCTTGCGCCCACAGAGCAGGTACGTGCACGCCCCATTGGAACTTCGGCAGTGTTGGATCCTTCTGCCCCATTGCCTAACTCGGCTGTTTCCCAGACTAATATTGGCACTTCCACGTTGGAGTACCTCTTATATCATATATCAATATCAAGGCGTGCAAGCCTGACAAGGCCTTTTACCCGCTTGAAGTGGGGAAGAAAAAGAGAGTCCCCACGTATGTCTGTTGCATTTTTCAACATTGAGTGCGCAGTGCTTGAAAAATCAGAAAATATGTAAATGAGTTTTGTATTTAAAGTTTTCACAATGAATATCAAGATAATTCTTAAATGTATTAATAACTCGATCCTGCCTCTCGGCAGTGCTCGGGCCGATCTTGTCTATCACTTTATCCGTCAACACACAACTGTCAACTGAACGTCGGTTCTCTCGCAGGAGCTATTCGCGAGATTGGACCGCCGTTCAGCAACAGGGGGATGCACATCCCACGGCAAGCCGACGGACTTGTCACCCCCTCACCCACGACGCCCATAACACTGGATTACGGCGCCGTCATGCCACATGCCCTGACCGTCTCGCGTCCGATGGCAACCGATTCGGGTTGGGATGCCCACGGCACTAAGGGGCATTATAATTATTCCCCTTGCGCTCGTTTTCACCTGTGTCGGTTACGGTGGCATCGAACCACGGACTCTCACACACAACATGACACTCCTCCCTGTTCAGCGAGGACACGTCGCACAAGGGGGATATGTGCTCTAAAGACACATTCCTTTTTGATGGTTTTCGGCGCCAAGGGAGGCAACTCCACATTTGTAACCTAGGCGCTCGAAGCTGTGGTTAGTTTCGCCGACACAGCACATCACTCCTGCCCCCCGTGCTGTCCACCAACGATGTTTTCTTTCGGTTTCTCATTGGGTCCTCATGCCCAATCAGGGACTTTACACATCTTTGCATAGCAACTGCACTTTTCTTGCTGTTTCTCAGGCTATTGGCTACAGGAAATGCATCACAATATTTCCCCTTCTATCCATTTGATTTATTATCACAAGCAACAATCACGAAATATATATAGAAAAATCTATACATAAAAAAAAAAAAAAAAAAAAAATCTATATATATGTATATATTTATATATATACATATATATATATACACACACACATATATACATATATATGAGATATATTGCTACATTCATACGCATTTCTGCTTTCACGTATAGATGCGTACTTATCCATCGGTATACACATGTGTATGTGCTTATGGGATAGGTTCAGACGACTTTCATATTAACATGTACAATTATATTTCTATCTCAATTCATTGACATCTGTTCATTGAGATTCCCTACATAGCAATATAGGCACACTTGCATTTGCGGCCTTCTGTTCACAATGCCCAGAACTCTCTGCCTCTACGTACTGGCACTTTATTCATATGCGTATGTACATCTCATATGTAGGTGCATGGACAGATTCCTTTCCATTGATGATTATGCACACTTACCCACTTACTTGGGTATATCGGTGCACGCTACACGTATGCTTATACAGCCGCTTATTTCTTGTGTCTCGATCTCTTGTCATTGGCATACTTCTGACATCATCACTTGAGCTGATGGAAGTTTTTATTCCCTTGGCACATATATGTATTCATTTTCATAAATTCATCCCTACCTTGCTTTTGGAGGACGACTGCACTCACAAAAATAAAATAAAATAATAATAGCCTCATTCACGCCTGAATGTATGCTCCTTCACATTTCAGTAGTGGCTGGTCCTTAGGGATCCACACATACCCCCTTCACACCCACAGGGCTAAGAATGCCTCTCTTGGTGCAAGGACGGACAAGGCAACCCAACTCATTTGCCTGCAACAATCACCCATAAGGCTGGAGATGCACAAGGAAGGGTGAGGCAGTCCAACTTAGAGGTGCCACTCTGGACACACATGCCTTTCATTCCTTCCAAGTTTGTAAGGCATCCCTTCTTTCTCCCCTTGCCTACAACAACCCTTGGTTTGCACCACTGTGATTGTGACAAAAGCTCCACACAGGCCCTACATCCTAGCCAGCCTTCCCATGAAGAGGTGTCTATCTTGCCTTACAAGTTTTAGCGGACCCAAAAACTGCCCACTGGGCAGGAGACAATCACCCTCAGCCCATCTCTTCTACTCCTCTCTAGTAGCAGAAGGCCTGGGTCATAATTGTTTTCCTCTACATTTGGGAGAAAGGCATATTGACGAGGACGGATGCGTCCCACAAAGCACAACGAACCGTCCATTAGCCACAGGGGTGTACCTTTCTGCCCACTCATACCAGCACGGCAGATGCCGCATTCAAGCACATCAGTTCACCCCATCACCTTGCTTGAACACAAATCCAGCATCAACGTCTCAAACAATTGGCGTTTGAAAGCACTTTCTGCACTTAGTCTTCCCTGCCCGATCCTTTTGGCCTCTGCACACAACCACTGCTGTGGTTACAGATGGCCATTCCTCCTCAAGCACTGTCTTTCCAATGAGACACTTCCAGAGGTTTCTAGCCTAGGCAGGCTATCCCATCATGGAGCCCCAGCCTTCGGTCAAGGGCCTGTCAGAGGATGACTTTGTTGTCACTTCGGAAGCAAGCACCATGTCTTTCTGACACACGGTTGCACCACAAGACCCCGTCAACTCTTTCCGGCTTCCTTACATTGCAACATAATCTGCATGGTGAACACCTTCGTCCCTGAAGCACACAGCAGCTGTTTCCTGATTTACCCATGCTGATTGGTGTCCTCCTAGGAACAGTATATGATAATCAGTCGAGTACGACAGTCTCCATCAGAACAGCAGAGGAGGCATCTGCTGTCCAGTCTATTCGGGCTGGAATTCGATTATACAATTTATAGTAGAGAGTGTTTTGCCCAAGTTGCATCCCCGGTCCCTCAATCAAGAGGGCCTTAGGACTCATAATTGGGAAGGTTCCCAAAGGCTACTTAGGCCTAAGGCTACAGCACTAAGTCCCAGTGCAATTTGACTTCTAGTCTGAGAGACATAGTCATTCATGAAAGACTAAGCTGCAAATGATTTCCCTTTGCAATTAAGAAACCACTGATAATACAGCTCTCACCTTGCAGTTGGCCATACTAAAAATGTATGTCAGATCAGTGCCTTGATGTCAATAGCCAGTACAACACATCTTGAGCCACTTACCTCCCTGCCCCGCCCCGCTCCATCCCAGACTCAGTGCGCACCACACACAGCCAGAGGCCTGTCATGGATCCGGTCCCCTTTCTCACTAAAGAACCTTCAGCAAAAATTTTCCCCATGGAAACCCTCTTCCATTTGGGAATTCCATCACTGAATGAGACTCAGTGACCTGTGGGCACATGAAATGCACTTCCACAGCCTGATCCAACCCAGCCATTGACTGCCGACAACTTTCTGCAGGTTACTCCAACAGGCCACACTCAGGCAGAGAAGCCACCAAGCCTTCCGTATGCCCCTTCGTGATGGTACCTACCTGGGCAATTACACAACCCTGTCCCAGAGACACCAGGGACATCAAGTCTTTTGTTGCCAAATGTCTGCCATCCTATGCATAGGCAACATACCAGTGCTGTCATTTTTTGACAACGTCAAAAAAGGGGGGGGGGGAGTGCCCATCGCCTGTCAGCTCGCAGGGAGGAGCTCCACAGATCTGGCTGTCATGCCTGAGGCAGGCCCAACACGGTGACCTACCTCTGTCTCGTGCCACAGTTTCCTTCAAACACAAAAACCACTTCCACTATCGGCCCACATCCGTTGTGGAATCATCAGATCAAACCACATGCGCACCTCCTTGCATTGACGCTCATCCGCGCTCATCTGCTCAGCTGTGGTCCACAGACCTCCCCCACAATACAGCTGTGGACCTCTGTCTTCTTTACCCGCACTAATGTCCTTAGGCGACACAGTACACTCTACTTTCGTCAAATTCTACTTGAGGGACACCTATCGCCTGAGGGATAATGGCTCATCGACTTCTACCAGAGAGACGTCGCACGCCTGCGGGTTGATGGCGCAAGAGCCATCGCTTCTGTGGTAGTTGCACAACAGACCATCACAGCACACAGACAGTAGAACAGGCGAGCCCTCCACCTTGTCGCGCTATTCTGCACTAGTTGGGTCACGGTTAAGTATGTGTAATTAAAAGGAAATTTTCTATCTAAAATTACGTTTAAATAACATACTTACCGTGACCCAAATTTAAGACCCTCCCGTCCTCCCCGCTTCCTGTTCTTCCTGCTTGCTGCGCTGGTGATGGCATATTGCCGTCAAAAGAGGGCGATAACCAGCGGGACAAAGGGGAGGTTACCTACTTCCGGGAGGTTATCGGCCGTAGTTTCGTCTGCTCCGCATGGGCGGATAGTTTGCACAGGACAGGAATGTCAGACCCCTGCCGGAGTCTGCACTAGTTGGGTCACGGTAAGTATGTTATTTAAACGTAATTTTAGATAGAAAATTTCCTTTATTTTATTTACAAGGCATTACACTTTCCTGCCTGTTGCTGCTTCATTTTTTTTCCTGGAAATACTATTCTTATTTGTATACTGTATCCCTTAACCCTTTCACCGCCAAGCTCGCATTTATGCACAGGCGTTATAGAGGACCCATGTCACTGAAAGGTGACTATTCATTGGTGTGTTATCCATGAACCTACTGCTCTTAATGTTCGGTGGTAGGATAGGCCATATTTTTTTTTTAATATGACGCAGGGGGAATCCCCAGCTATTCTTAGCCACTGTCTTTTCTGTGTTCATACAACAAGGGAATTTTGTACTCTAAATTTACTGGCGGTGAAAGGGTTAACGAGGGGCAATGGCGGCCTTTATATGAACAGAATATCCGCATCCGCACCAACCATCCAAACCACCACCCGATCACTCATCCCCCACCCCTATCTCATTTGCTCACTCATCCCCACTGATCGGACACCCACCCCTCTCCCTCAACAATCTGCCCCTTCCTATCTTCGTGGCTGCCTTTACCTCTACACTCCATCTCGCTCTCTACGATCAGCTTCGGATCCACTCTGTTTACGCATACCCAGATTCAAACGCTCCACTGTTGGACGCCGTTCTGTCTCTGGACCTTGCATTTTAGAATGAACTTCCTCTTTCGCTTCGTCAAGTCTCCGCACTCAGCTCTTTCAAGTCTGGCCTTAAAACCCACCTCTTCCCAAAATAGCCTCCCTTCCCTGCCTCTTCCTAGTCCCCAGTTTTAAAGTTACGCATGCGTGTGAATGACTGGTGTGAAAGCGCTTTGATTTGTCTCTGCACAAGATTCAGCGCTATATTAATAATAATAATAATAATAATAATAATTATTATTATTATTATTATTATTATCACAATAAACCGTACACCTGTCACCCACTCATACTCGCCCACTCCTCCACCCGTCACACGCCTCAGTCACTCACTCATTCACTCAACCCCTCACTTACTCAATTCACCCACACCACCCACACCCACTCCTGACTGAGGGTGCATTTGCCCCTAATGAGTTTACTGATATTTTGAATCATCATTTATCACTCCGACAAATCACAGAATATTTAATCAAAGTCCAGTTGGTATCTACTTTTGATTATGTTTTTGTTGTAATGACTATGCCTTAAAACCCATCTCCAAAATAGCCTCCCTTCCCTGCCTCTTCCTTGTCTTCATTTTTTCCCCTCCAGTTTTAGAGTTATGCATGCGTTTGAATGACTGGTGCGAAAGCGCTTTGATTTGTCTCTGCTCAAGATTCAGCTCTATATAGATATTTAAAAAAAAAAATCATTATTATTAATCCTGTTACAGGAATGTTTGAAATAGTTATACTTTACTCTCAGTTTGTTCAATCTTTCGTAATCTTTCCTGTTAAGTTCTGTCACTTTTTGATGTCTTTTCCTGTATCAGTCATCCCACCACCTCTTCCCATCGCCCCACTCTCCACCCCCCAACCCCCACGGCGCACACACATGTTCTCCTCCTCTCCCCCTCTCCCCGTGTCGAATATCACTTACCAGTGAAAAGACGTTAAACTAAAGACAGAAAGAAACAAAAGGGGTTTACTGGGCGCGAGTCAAAGAGCGCCAAGAGCATTTGATTTGGGGAGAACTTGTTCACTGTCACGTCTGTGTGATCATCTACTTTAAGTGCATTTATTTTAGCCTCGTGTGGCCTATACTGTAGGGAAATACCCGTCTGCCCTAAAAGGACTATATTTACATTGCGAAGTCATGATTTCTTGCTCTGTGAGATATGTTTCGTGTAAATTTGGATTTGGTGTTGTGTTGGAGGATAGGTTAGTTGGCCACTGGTTCCAGACCTGCAGGAAGACCTGTCCCACGCCACAGAGACGTCTGCAAACGAGACACGAGGGCAGGCGACATGGACCCAGCAGGTTGGGATCGAGGCGGTGGCTGAAGACCGCAACAGCTGGAGAAGGACCGTGAAGGCATGTGTCCAGAGGAGCGAGGAGAAGAGAGAACAGCACTGGCCAGAGGGCAGAGAGCGCAGACGGCAGAGAGGGCAGAATCCGTACCCTCTGAGCCAGGTGCGACTTTCACCTGCGACAACTGCAACAGAGCCTGCCGATCCAGAATCGGACCATACAGCCACAGCAGGCGCTGCATCTCAACAACTGAACCAGGCGCAGAGTTCCATTGTCCCCCGAGACACACGGACGCCAACATGCCATGTCAAAATGTTAATGTCTGTGGCTGAGTGAGCAGTGTCTGGTGGTTTGCTTCACTCAATTGCGAGGGGCGCAGTGGCCGAGTGGTTAAAGCGTTGGACTTTCAATCTGAGGATCCCGGGTTCGAATCTCGGTAACGGCGCATAGTGGGTTAAGGGTAGAGAATTTTCCGATCTCTCAGGTCAAGATATGTGCAGACCTGCCTGTGCCTGAACCCCCTTCGTATGTATACGCAAGCAAAAGATCAAATACACGCGTTAAAGATCCTATAATCCATGTCAGCGTTCGGTGGGTTATGGAAACAAGAACATACCAAGCGTGCACACCACCGAACACGGAGTATGGCTGTCTACACGGCGGGATAAAAACAGTCATATAAGCAAAAGCCCATTCGTGTACATACGAATGAACGTTGAGTTGCAGCCCACAAACGAAGAAGAAGAAGCTCCTCTCAATATTGGCATTCTGTTCTTCAGTCTCACACATTTTACGATGTGTAGTCTACTCGCAATCTATTTCACTGAAACACTATCTGAATACGGGGCAAAATAGGATCTGTCCATTTTACTATGAGACTTCTCCGGAAACTGAACTGCATTTTCATTTGTGGAACTTGAAAAGAGTGTGCGGTTAAAAACGTCCGTCTGATTGTCCCAAGGGAGCCTATCCAAGCCGGTTTAGCACTTACACAGATTTGTGTCCCTTAGACCGTCTGTCGCAAGCTGGTCGCTTATTGACATTAAATATCGCCGTTGCGCAAGACAACAATTTGGAGGTGGTGTGTGTGTCTGTGTGTGTGTGTGTGTGTGTGTGTGAAAGAGCGGGAGAGAGAGAGAGAAGAGAAGGCAAAGACAAAGACGGACGCACACACACACACACACACACACACACACACACACACACACACACACACACGCTCACACACACACACACGACACACACTCACACACACACACACACTCACACACACACACACACACACGCTCACACACACAACACACACACACACACACACACACCTCCCCCGCCCCCGCACCACACCACTCTCCTTCCACCTCCTTCCTCATCCCCCTCCCGGCCACCCCATTTCCCAACGCCATCCAATAACTCTTCACCCAAGATTTGCTTACAACGTTTAGTTTAGAATTCCGAATATCGTGTCAGCTGAATTATTTGTCAGGCGTATGTCTTTTATTTACGATCAAAGATCCAGATTATTCATGTGTGACACTGCATGAACATTATCTAAAATCCGATAAGCTGGAAAAACAACAACATAACTCAACAGCACCTTGTTTACTTTTCATTTTCCTCCGCTGCATATATCTTATCCAAAGTGTCGTTTGTATTTTCTATCTGTTTTCATGTGTGCGTGTGTGCGTGCGTGCGCGCGCGCGTGTGTGTGTGTGTGTGTGTGTGTGTGTGCGCGCGCGCGCTCGCTCTCTCATTTGTTTTCAAGTTCGTTTTCGGTAATGATCAAAGAATTCCCAAATCGGATCTTTGAAAGTCTTGTACGACGTACTTGCAAGGACACAGTCATGACATTGTATGGTCTTGTCTTGTACTGAATTATGTCGCATTGTGATACTTTATAATTATTGTATTGTGTTGTATTGTGTTGTGTTGTACTGTATTGTACTATTTGCCACAACAGATTTCCCTGTGTGGAATTCGGAAACTCTTTCCCCTCAGGGGAGAGCACATCACCACTGTTTACTGCCACCCATTATCTGCCAGAATAATGTCTGTGAGGAAGAGGGTTCGAATCCCGGTTTCGCCCTTTCTCCAAAGTTGACAGGAAACTCAAACTGAGCGCCTAGTCATCCGGACGAGGCGATAAACCGATCTCCCGTGTGCAGCACGTGCTGGGCTCGCTGGAAAAGAACCCATGGCAACATAGGTGTTGTCCTTCTGGAAGAAATCTGCAGAGGAAATCCACACTGATAGATAAAAAAATCTATATATAAAATTATATATATATATATATATATATATATATATATATATATATACGCGCACACACACACACACACACACGCACACACATACATGCGTATACTCAAAGCCTGACTAGCGCGTTGGCTTGAGCTGCTGGTCAGGCAAAAGCCTTGTAGATGTGATGCGGCGTATATGGATTTGTCCGAATGCACAGACACCTCCTTGAGAAACTGAAACTGAAACTTGTATTGTTCGTGTTGTCTGCCCGTGGAGAACAATGGTTACAGAAGTTATGACTGTAGTGCTGCCTCTCCCAGAACCTCTCCCTGGAACACATGATAAACAGCCAGGTGGTCACCCCTCTTCAGACAGCCAGGACGTCACCCCCCTCTTCAGACAGCCAGGACGTCACCCCCTCTTCAGACAGCCAGGACGTCACCCCTCTTCAAACAGCCAGGACGTCACCCCTCTTCAGACAGCAAGGACATCACCCCTAGGGGCTTCAGACAGCCAGGACTTCCTCCTCGAAGCGCCAGATAAACAGTCAGGACATCACCCCTCTTCAGACAGCCAGGACATCACCTCTTCAGACAGCCAGGACATCACCTCTTCAGACAGCCAGGACATCACCCCTCTTCAGACAGCCAGGACTTCCTCCTCGAAGCGCCAGATGAACAGCCAGGACATCACCCCTCTTCAGACAGCCAGGACATCACCTCTTCAGACAGCCAGGACTTCCCCCTCGAAACGCCAGATAAACAGCCAGGACATCACCCCTCTTCAGACAGCCAGGACATCACCTCTTCAGACAGCCAGGACATCACCCCTTTTCAGACAGCCAGGACATCACCTCTTCAGACAGCCAGGACATCACCCCTTTTCAGACAGCCAGGACATCACCTCTTCAGACAGCCAGGACTTCTCCCTCGAAGCGCCAGATAAACAGTCAGGACATCACCTCTTCAGACAGCCAGGACTCTCTCTTTGGAACGTAAGATGGACCTCGCACCTGGACAGATACCCAGGAATCCACCCCCTTGAACAATGAAACTTTCACAACACCAAGACCTTAGCACTGACCACAAAGGGCTGAAAGCAACAGGCAGGTACGTTCCACCTAATTCCTCCCGCTGTCTGAATGTGGATGGCTCAACACCACACATCGTATCATGACGCCTGAAAGTGGATCGCCACCTAATCGCTCAGTCGGTCACACACATGATGGAAACCCCACTTCCACCACCTCCACTCCCACCCCCACCAGCCCTCCCTCCCACCTCCTCCCCATCCCTCCCTCCTTCCTCCTCCTCTGCCAAGTCAACAAATCCCGTGTTCACACCAACCCTGATGACCAGAAAGAAACACGCCTCTTCACAAGATCAACAACAACCTCCTCGTCCAGATCCTCCCCCCCCCCACCCCCTTATCCCTCAAATCCCACCTCCACCTCTCTTTTCTCCCGTCCTCTTCTTCCCCCTCCCCTACCTCCCACACTCACCCACTCTTAACTCCGTTGATTACTAGTTCCCCGCTTGAAAACCGAAAAAATACCAAAAAAAAGGGTCAAGCCTCTCAGCATTTACTGTGGGCATAAGACTTGACCGCCACGCACGACTCGAATCGAGGTTGTTGTGTGGATGGTCAATGTTTTGACCAGCGTCCTGCTCGTGGCTGGGCGGACAAGCCGGGGACCTGATCCCCTCCGTGTTGGAGTACCACTTCAACTTCTCCCTCCGGGCGGTTTTTTTTTTTTTTTTTTTTTTTTTTTTTTTTTACGGTGGGGATCGTCTTGGGAAAGATCTTGAGTGGACCCACTTGTTCGTTGACTGGTTAGCTTGATGGAGTGATATATTGGTCTGAGCGGCTGGGTGGTACTACGAGGGAGTTGTTTGACATGGGGCTTGTGTTCGAATCTTGTTGCTCATAGTCCAGCCGACCGCAAAGAGGTCGTTTCAGGGCTGAGGTATGTGTTGTTCCACCTTGGTGTTATTGTGTCCTTACCTCTAGGGGGACTGGGTAGGGGTGGTGGTGGTGGTGGTGGTGGTGGTGTGTGTGTGTGTGTGTGTGTGTGTGTGTGTGCGGGGTGGGGGGTGGCGGGGGTGTTCAGTGTAAGGGGGTTAAGAGTTGTTCGGTGTTGTATTTCTGTTGTCTGTAATCTCCAAATGAACTGTCAATGTTTATCATTATTTTTTTTTTTATCCCTAGGGAACCCCCCGCACCCCTCCCCCTACCCCTGCTCCGAAAGTTCAGGTGTGTGTGCGAGTGTGCATGCACAATGAACATGGTGAACACTTTTGAACCAGCTCAGATTACGATTAACATACACTACAAGTCAACTTCATGAGAGTCCTAACATCCGTTTGTTAAACTTTGCTTTCCGAACAGAACCACACTCGCTACACTAGCATCCTTGCAGACTCACAAAATCCGCCGGCTTCTGAATACATGTATGAATAAAAACAGAAAATCTATTTATTTGACCGCGTTCGTGCTTTTGAAGAGGTTCCGTTTCCACAAGACTTCAAGGACGCCTCCATCGTTCACAAATTCAGGAGGAAAGGAGATGACAACGTCCCGCGACAATCACTGTGATATCTCCATTCTCCATTACGGCATGAAATACTCGTACTTCTCAGTTTCAGTTTCAGTTTCAGTAGCTCAAGGAGGCGTCACTGTGCTCGGACAAATCCATATACGCTGCACAACGTCTGCCAAGCAGATGCCTGACCAGCAGCGTAACCCAACGCGCTTAGTCAGGCCTTGAGAAAAAAGAAGAAAAAAGAAGATAAATATATAAAAAAGAACTACTACTACTACTACTACTAATAATATATAGGGCGCAAAAACTTGATGAAGTCAACTATAGGCGTACAAAAAAAACCCCCAACAACAACAAAAAAAACAAACAACAACAACAACAACAAAAACAACAACAACAACAACAACAAAACACCACCTTATTAGGCACCAGACAAGCATTCATAAAATCATGGTAATAGCCACATTTCTCCCACTGTATTCTTCCTATTCGGTTTCGTTTCGAAAACGGAAAAAGTTGTAAATTGGTTCGTAACATTGTAAAAATACTCTACATTTCTTCCCCCATCGAATGCCGTAAAGAAGGCCAGTCAAAGAGTGGAGTGGGAGAAATGTTGAGTGTATATTACAAAGTTATATACCAATTTACGACTTTTTCGAAATGAGAGAGTACAGGCAAAGAAATGTGGATATTGCACAAAAAATGTTTTTGAATCTGGCAAAAGATTTGAAAATTATTACAGATTCTGTGCGATAAAATCGTGTTATTGGTAATTTTTGTATGCCAGGAAATACTGCTAAACGCTAAAAGTGATAAATTTCTAGGGGGATTCTTGTTTCTCTTTTTTTCCCCCATAGTGTGAATGAATGATTATTTACTTGCATGTTTGCAACTGTGGCTTTCAGGTTTTCTATATTCTAAAATTCCATAGTATCAATTTTAGCCGTACAGTGGTTTTACTAACATCACTCAGTGCGCAATCATTTGTACGCTTTCTGTGATCTTTATATATATATATATATATATATATATATATATATATATGTGTGTGTGTGTGTGTGTGTGTGTTGGGGTGTGTGTGTGTGTGTGTGTGTGTGTGTGTGTGTGTGTTTTCTTTTCGTTATCGTTCTCGAGCATGTGAACCTGATTTTTTTAAAATTGTGTTTTCATATATTTAAACAGGGTTTTCGGATGAAACATCATTTTGAAACCTTTTTTTGAAGCATTCCGTGCATTGCGGGGAAAATTCTGACACGCGGCATCACGGACCTTTCCTACACAGAAGGAAACCAAAGTTACTGTTTCTACAAAGAACGATTTTCTTTCTTTCTTTCTTTCTTTCTTTTATGACTAATTAGTTAATTTGTTAATTAATTTGTTTGTTGTCTTAGCAAGGGTCAGAAAGAAAAGAAGAAGAAATGTTCAGCCCTGTAAGGTATTATCGTACATCAGTCACCACCACAGCTGTATGCTGCGAACACTGAGAAAAGACAAAAGAAGGGCGGAAATTGAAATGTTTTCGGTGACCATCGAACCATTTCCCTTTTTCCCCCCGCCCCAACTCCCCCCCACCCACCCCCACACACCCCTTCACCACCACGGGCGCAATAGCCGAGTGGTTAAAGCGTTGGACTTTCAATCTGAGGGTCCCGGGTTCGAATCTCGGTGGCGCCTGGTGGGTAAAGTGTGGAGATTTTTCCGATCTCCCAGGTCACCATATGTGCAGAACTGCCAGTGCCTGAACCCCCTTCGTGTGTATACATACGCAGAAGATCAAATACGCACGTTAAAGATCCTGTAACCCATGTCAGCGTTCGGTGGGTTATGGAAACAAGAACATACCCAGCATGCGCACCCCGAAAACGGAGTATGGCTGCCTACATGGCGGGGGCAAATAAAACAAAACGGTCATACACGTAAAATGTTACATGCTTGTCTGAGTGTGTGGGTGTGCGTGCCTGCATTGGGAGGGGGGGGGAGGGAGGGGGGAAGGGAGGGGGAGGAGGCGGAACAAGCCTGGCCTCTGATGTCCTGCTCACGTTAAATTTAAATTGCAACATGATCGCCATTGGCGCGTCTGTCTTGCTAGCTCAGTGGTGTAAGCCGTCTGTTTCGGAGGGCCCGTTTGCTCCGACAGTAAGCCTTACGTGTGACAGCGCCTTAAATCTTTTAGGTAAACGAGGAGTCATTTGGGGTACAGTGTGTGTGTGTGTGTGTGTGTGTGTGTGTGTGTGTGTGTGTCTTTTATTATCTTTCTTTTTCCTTTTCCATCTTTCGTAGGTAAACGAGCAGCCAGGTGTGAGTCATTTTCTTTCTTTCTTTCTTTTTTTTTTGTCTCTTTTTTTCTTCCTTTAATTTTTTTTTTTACTGTTCTATTAGAGTTTGTCATTTACAAAAAAAAAAAATTCTTTACTTTCTTTCTTTCTTTTTTCATGTTTTTTTTCCTTTCTTTCTTTCGTTCTTTTTTTTTTTTAATAATTCCATTTCTTTTGTATTTTTTCTTTCTTATCTTCTCTGTTTTCTTCTTCTTGTTGTTGTTTCATTTCCTTTATTACTTTCCTTATTAAAAAATTTTTTTTGGTTTCTTGCCTTTCCGTTTTTTCCTGTTTCTTTCCCTTTCTTCATTATATATATATATATATATATATATATATATATATATATATATATATATATTTATATATAGTCTGGGTGGTCGAGAAAGGTGAAACATGGAGAAGGGAATCCGAACTGGATTGACCTTTTCCTTTGTTTCTCTCCCCCCCCCCCCCCCGTTATCTCCACCACCACCACCACCACCAACACTACCTCCTGCTCTTCCTCCCTCTTCTTCTTCTTGCGTGTGTGTGTGTGTATGTGTTAGTACCTCCGTCTCTGTCTGTCTCTGTGACTATTTATCTTCTCTGTATAAAGAAGAAGAAATAGCAGCTGCAACCAGCCAGCCAGCCAGCAGCAGCAGTACTACTACTAGTAGTAGTAGTAGTAGTAGCAGAAGAAGAAAAAGAAGAAGACTTTATATAAAGTAGAAACATATAAAGTAAAAGCAGTTGAAGTAGAAGAACGAGAAAAAAAAACACACAATTAAATTCAAGAAGAAGAAGGAGAAGAAGAAGAAAGAAGAAGAGGAAGAAAAGAAGAAGACGAGACGACGACGACGACGACGAAGAAGAAGAAGAAGAAGGGAAAGAGTGAGAAGAAGAAAAAGAACAAGAGGAAGAAGAAGTAAACGGAGAAGAAGAAGAGAAAGAAGAAAACGCAGAAGAAGAAGAGGAAGAAGAAGAAGAAGAAGTAAACGGAGAAGAAGAGGAAGAAGAAGAAAACGCAGAAGAAGAAGAAGAAGAAGTAAACGCAGAAGAAGAAGAGGAAGAAGAAGAAGAAGAAGTAAACGCAGAAGAAGAAGAGGAAGAAGAAGAAGAAGAAGAAAACGGAGAAGAAGAGGAAGAAGAAGAAAACGCAGAAGAAGAAGAAGAAGAAGAAGAAGAAGAAGAAGAAGAAGAAGTAAACGCAGAAGAAGAAGAAGAAGAAGAAGAAGAAGAAGTAAACGCAGAAGAAGAAGAAGAAGAAGAAAACGCAGAAGAAGAAGAGGAAGAAGAAAACGCAGAAGAAGAAGAAGAAGAAGATGAAGTAAACGCAGAAGGAGAAGAAGAGGAAGAAGAAGAAAACGCAGAAGAAGAAGAAGAAGAAGAGGAAGATGAAGTAAACGCAGAAGAAGAAGAGGAAGAAGAAGAAAACGCAGAAGAAGAAGAAAACGCAGAAGAAGAAGAAAACGCAGAAGAAGAAGAGGAAGAAGAAGAAGAAGAGGAAGAAGTAAACGCAGAAGAAGAAGAAGAAGAAGAAGAAGATGAAGAAGTAAACGCAGAAGGAGAAGAAGAAGAAGAAGAAGAAAACGCAGAAGAAGAAGAAGAAGAAAACACAGAAGAAGAAGAGAAAGAAGAAGAAGAAGAAGAAGTAAACGCAGAAGAAGAAGAGGAAGAAGAAGAAGAAGAAGAAGAAGAAGAAAAAAGAAGAAGAAGTAAACGCAGAAGAAGAAGAGGAAGAAGAAAACGCAGAAGAAGAAGAAGAAGAAGAAGTAAACGCAGAAGAAGGAGAAGAAGAGGAGGAGGAGGAAGAAGAAGAAGAAGAAGAAGTAAACGCAGCAGAAGAAGAGGAAGAAGAAGAAAACGCTGAAGAAGAAGAAGAAGAAGAAGAAGAAGAAGAAGAAGACCACCACGCTCAGAAAACAGGTAGAGGCATTGTAAGGTGAGGTGACAAAACCACTGATGCGGAAGATGCAGAGAGGCAGACAGAGAAGTGGGGAGGTGGAGGAGGAGAGGTTGGGGGGGGTGGGGGGGGAGGGGAGTGGGGGAGCGGGCGGCGGCGAAGGGTGACGGGGAAACAGGGATGAGGGGGGTGTGGGTGTGGGGGAGAGGGGAAGGAGGATGTGGGGGGGGTGGGGGGGGGGGGGGGGAGGGACACGCGCTTCGCTAAACTGACGTCCATACTAAGGTTTCAAGCTTGTGTGTAGAATAGAACAGAATAGAATAGATTTAGAATGACTTAATTTGTCATGAAACCTTATTAAAGGTTTATATTTATGCAAATAAATGTATATGTGTGCTTGTCCTGTGCTCGCGGGTGTGTTGATAATTCTCGCACGTGCCTATGTGTGTGAGTGTGTGTGTGTGTGTGTGTGTGTGTGTGTGTGTGTGTGTGTGTGTGTGTTGTGCGCTCTGTGTGTGTGTGTGTGTGTGTGTGTGTGTGTGTGTGTGTGTGTGTGATGGAGGTTAAAAAAAAAGAAAGAAGAAGAAGAAACATATGCTTTCAGTCAGTATCCCATCTCGGGTTCACAAATAGCCCAGCTCCAATCTCAACCTTGTCGACCCTGTAGGCTGTAAATAAAGACCCCGGTTTCTATCTCTGTCTCTCTGTCTGTCTGTCTGTCTGTCTGTTTGTCTCTCTGACTCTGCCTCTCTGTGCGTCTTTGTGTATAAAGTATATGCCCTTCAAGTTCAAAGCCTTGGCTGTCAAACAGAAATGTCAGTGATTTTATTTAGAAACAGTTCTTGAATTGTGAGTTGTATTTTCCTATGCCGATGTGTTTTGCACTCAATTTGACAAAACATTTCATACAAGGATGGTGTATGTGTGCGGGTGAATACTTACGTTAAAACGGATCTTCATGTGAGTGCGAGTATGAGGATGTGTATGATGAGGGTAGGGTTGGAAAACTGCGAGAAATGATGCACAAAAAAAAAAAAGAGAAAAAAAGGAGAAAAATAAGGGTCTTCACTATCCATATTTAACATATTTTGAATCGGATTTTCTCAGAAATGAAGGAACTTTGTCTGCACCTGTCATTAAAAACCATTCAGTTTCATTTTCAGTGTCTATCTCACTCTGACCATCCCCGTCTCTCTCTATATTGTGTTTCATTTCATCATATCGTATCGTATCGTATCGTATCGTATTGTGTTGTATTGTATTGTATTGTGCTGTATTGTTTTGTATTGCATTGTGTTGTATTGTATCGTATCTTATCGTATTGTATTGTATCGCATTGTATTGTGTTGTATTGCATTGTAGAGAGGGGGAGAGAGAGGGGGGGGGGAGGGAGAAAGATATATATATATATATATATATATATATATATATATATATATATATACATAATTAGAGACAGAGAGAGACAGAGACAGAGACAGTGAGCGAAATAAGAAACAAAGAAAAACACGAAAAAATACAGGGAAAAAACACAAAAAAAAAAAACCATGGAACGGGAGAAGGGGAGAAACAGCAACATCTTCAGTAACACCATTTTTCTTTTTTTTTATTTTATTTTTTATGTCAGGCATGATACGGGACTTAAGTGGGATTATCCTTCACCACCTCTCCCCCCACAACCCTATCTCCCCCTCCCCCTACCCCACCCCACACACTCACTCACCTACCGATTTAGCCTCTCACCCCTCACAACGCTTTCTGCCTGTAGTAATCCCTTTACCCATTCTCCACACCCCTCACGCTTCACTGCTCTCTCCCTCCCTCCCCTTCTCCCTCCGTCCCTCTCTCCCTCCTTCTCTCCGTCTCTCCCACTCTTTCTCTCTCTCTCTCCCTCCCTCCATCTCCCTCCCCCTTCTCTCTCTCTCCCTCTCTTTCTCTCTCCCCCCTCTCTCTCCCTCCCTCCATCTCCCTCCCCATCCTCTCTCTCTCCTCTTTCTCTCTCTCTCCCCCCTCTTTCTCTTCCAATCTCCATCTCCCTCCCCCTCCTCCCCCTTCTCTTTCTCTCTCCCGCCCCCCCAACCCCCCTATCTCTCTTTCCCTTGTGTGTCTTTAACATCATGGTGATGTTGATGGATACTGTGATGGTGGTGGTAATGGTGATGGTGGTGGTGGTGATTGTGATGGTGGTGGTGATGGTGATGGTGGTAGTGGAGATGGTGGTGATGATGATGATGGTGGTGGTGGTGGCGGTGGTGATGGTAGTAGTGGTGGTAATAGTGGCAGTGGTGGTGATGGTGTTGGTGTTGGTGGTAGTGGTGGTAATGGTAATGGTGATGGTGGTAGTGGTGGTGGTGGTGATGGTGGTAGTGGAGATGGTGATGATGATGGTGGTGGTGGTGGCGGTGGTGGTGATGGTAGTGGTGATAGTGGTAGTGGTGGTGGTGGTGGTGGTGGTAGTGGTGATGGTGGTAGTGGTGGTAGTGGTGATGGTGGTGGTGGTGATGGTGGCAGTGGTGGTGATGCTGATGGTGGAGGTGATGGTAGTAGTGGTGGTGATGGTGATGGTGGTTTTAATGGTGGTGGTGATGGTGATGATAGTAGTGTGGTGATGGATGTGATGGTTGTGGTTAGAAAGACTATTAAGTTGTGTCTGCAACCTAAACATAGTTTATGGCAATGATTATGGCAATGGGATAACAACGAAATAAACAATTCAGTTAAATCAATATTGATATTAACACCATGCCTGCCGTCACTAACAATTGTTTATAAACAAGGAAAACAATATAGGACTGCAGACGTCGCCCTGTTTCACACCATTTGTACAGTTAATACAACCAGTAAACTGTGAACCACATCGGACTCTAGCATTTACGACGTCATACATGTTTTGAATACAATGGAATGTTTTATCTCTAATTCTGTTCTTAAGAGAACTGGCCAAAGAAATTGTCTTGAAATCGTATCAAAAGCCTTTTAAAAATCGATAAAGGCAACAAGTATATTTTGTTGAAAGAGAATTGCTTCAGCACTAATGCTTATAATGTGAACTTGTGGTCAATGATTGAATAATTTTTCTTAAAAAATCTTGGTACTCTCGGGTGATATTATTCTATTCTAATCGATCCATTCCTGTAGTGTGGAGTTAATGATAGAGATAGAGCTATACATTTTACTGCTTACATTTGA
>NC_134884.1:21012904-21017904 GCF_041734735.1 Babylonia areolata
GGAGAAGGAGAGGGAGGAAGGTGAATGGTGAGGGGGCGGGGGGGGGGACCCGGGAAGATGGAGGTTGGAATTTGAAATGAATATTTCTTTTAGTACAGTATCAGAACATTTCTAAATGGACCTTCGTATTAGTTTCAGATTCAGTAGCTCAAGGAGGCGTCACTGCGTTTGGACAAATCCATATACGCTACACCCCATCTGCCAAGCAGATGATTGACCAGCAGCGTAACCCAACGCGCTTAGTCAGGCCTTGAGAAAAAAAAAGAAAGAAAAAAAGGGTGAATAAATAATAGATAAATAAATACAAAGGAACTACTTCTACTACTAATAATAATATGTATAAGGCGCAAAAACTTGATGAAGTCAACTATGAGCATACATAAATAAATAAATAATTTTTTTTTTTAAGTAGTGGTAGTAGCAGTAGTAGTAGTAGTAGTAGTAATAATAATAATAATATTAAGAAGAAGAAGAAGAAGAAGAAGAAGAAGAAATGACAACAATGATGATAAATAAGCATATAAACGTAAAACATGGAGACACGCATTCACACATACACCCACATATGCATAACAGAAGAGAAGTAAAATCGAACACGCGCAACAATTATTGATAATGAATGCAAAACGTGGCAAACATCGACGTTCCCAGTCACACTGATGGTTTGTACCACTGTGTCTGTGTCTGTGTCTGTCTGTCTGTCTGTCTCTCTCTCTTTCACCCCCAAAACAGGCCAGAGACTGTACCTCGTACACAACTATGCTAATCAGAGGGACAGAAATCGCGAGCAACAAAAGAGACAACAAGATAGACAATGTATTGAACACGACAAGACAAAACAAAAACAGAAACGACCACCCCAAAAAAAACAACCCCCCCCAAAAAAAACAACCCCACCCCAAAACAAAAAAACAAAAAGAAGAAGAAGAAAAAACAAGGATAACAAGAACAAAAAGAATATTAAATAAAAACAAAACCACACCCTTGCTCATGCAAACGACCAAACGGTGTAACTCTGGAAATACCCGAGCGTTTTGTCGTGGAGTGGAGTGAGATGACAAATATCCCGAAGTAAGTGTGAGTGTGTGTGTGTGTGTGTGTGTAGGAGGGGGCGGGAGAGGGAGGGAGGAGAAGAAGGAAAGGAAAGGGGGCAGGGGGGTGGGGGGTGGGGGTGGGGGGTCTTGTGTCTCAGGAGGAGTGAACCTTAGCCTACAGGTTGACAGCCCAGAAAATGAAACGCCCCCATGGTTTTTTGGGGGGTAGGTCGATCGAGACTGGACGAGAACTGGCGCGAGAGTTTGTGAGAAGCGACAGGGTGTAGTGGCGGGTGGGAGGGGGTGGGGGGTTCGCGGTTGACTGCGGACAGCTCTTAAAGGTGTCAGGCAGGGCTTAGTTCTCTCGCACCCCCCTACCCCCCCCCCCCCCCCCCCGGCCCTCAGCCCCAACCATCTCTATACATTCTGGGATTAGTTTGAGTGGCCTGTCTTCCTCTCTCTCTCTCTCTCTCTCTCTCTTTCCGTTTTTGTTGTTGTTGAATACTTCTCTTTGTTATCTTTGTGTGTGTGTGTGTGTGTGTGTGTGTGTGTGTGTGTGTGTACGTTTGGAGGACGGAGAGAGAGAGAGAGAGAGAGAGAGAGAGAGAGAGAGAGAGAAACGAAACAAAACGAAATCTATTCAGTTTAGGCCAAGGCCCCTCCTGAAGGAGGATACAAAGATATGAAACTAATGATGACATCGTGCACCGTTGATATATATGTTATGTATACACACATATACACACATTCGTATATGCGCATATTAAACACGCAATCCACACGCCTATATATATATACCCATACGTATATATCCACACACATGAATACCATACATAATTACAAAGTACAATATCCTGACACATCTCATTAATATGAAAAAAACAAATCTGATAAATGAGCAATAGCTAGTAGGTCCACATTCCTTAACTAAGAATTATGATATCGCCTCTTAAAGGATTTAAACAAGTAAATGCACAAATTCTTCAGTGTGGTTGTGTTGGAGAGAGACAGACAACAGACAGACAGACAGATAGAGACAGAGACATAGAGAACACTCTGAACAATATACAACAGATGCTCATTGTCCGTCGGCCATAGAACCTTCCCCTCCAAAAGCCACCCAACGACGTGACGTCACAGGACGAGGTGCACGTGCTGTCAGCCATGTTGGTAAGAACATTCCAGTCACAGTGTGTACACACGTGGTGTCGTAGCGTGTACGGATCAGTCCGCTCGCTTTGACGCTTACTTGGAAACTGGAACTGTGCACGCGGCTGTGTGCGTGCGTTTCTCATGCGTGTTTTGAAAATCAGCACTCCGAACACTTTAACTCACTCAGTACGGCCAGTCCTCTCTTCTCCTCTACACAGACCCCTCGGATATCCAGTGGGTGTCTGAATGACCCAACCTTTAGCTTCCGTCGTCAGAACTGTGGTATTCTTTGTCAACATTCACCTCTTCAGTATAAGAGCGTTCCGCTTGCAATATTTTGATGGTGGTAATTGGGATGAAACGCTGTTAACGTAGTCTCTTTCGCCGTTCGTATGGAGAGAGTTAAACCAGAACTGATGATGATGATGTTGATGATGAAAAAAAAAAAAAAAAAAAAAAATGATAATGATGATGATAATTATATGCTTAACAAGCGAAATAAGCAAGCTACTACTACAAAAAAACAAACAAACCGAATTGTAGCAAGTTTCAAATTTTGCGGGCAGTGAAACTAAAATCGCGTTTCTCGACTGTCTTCATTGTACGCTTTAACTCTCTCCATACGAACGGCGAAAGAGACGACGTTAACCCCAATTACCATCATCAAAATATTGCCAGTGGAAGGCTCATATACTGAAGAGGTGAATGTTGACAAAGAATACCACAATTCTGACGACGGAAGCTAAAGGTTGGGTCATTCAGACACCCACTGGACATCCGAGGGGTCTGTGTAGAGGAGAAGAGAGGACTGGCCGTACTGAGTGAGTTAAAAGTGCCGAGAGCTTTTAAGACTGGCAGAATGAAGAGTTACTGAGGAGTTTTACATGGAAAGCGAAGTACACAGCGATACGCCGAAAGTGACCCTTGTTAACCACTGAATTGTCGCCTTCGCTGTTGCCGGCGGACCTCAGTTAAAGCTGGTTTGGCGACAACTCAGCGGAGACGACAATTCAGCGGTTAACACCCTTCAAAAGTGGAGTGATGGCCTGGCCTACAGTGGAGTGATGGCCTGGAGGCAACGCGTCCGCATAGGAAGCGAGACAATCCGAGCGCGCTGGTTCGAATAACGGCTCAGCCGCCGATATTTTCTCCCCCTCCGCTAGACTTTGAGTGGTGGTCTGGACGCTAGTCATTCGGATGAGACGATAAACCGAGGTCCCGTGTGCCGCATGCACTTAGCGCACGTAAAAGAACCCACGGCAACAAAAGGGTTGTTCTTGGCAAAATTCTGTAGAAAAATCCGCTTCAACAGGAAAAACAAATAAAACTGCACGCAGGAAAAAAAAAAAAGTTGGCGCTGTACTATAGCGACGTGCTCTCCCTGGGGAGAGCAGCCCGAATTTCACACAGAGAAATCTGTTGTGATGAAAAAGCAACAGCAAAATACAAAAAAAAAAAAAAAAAAAAAAAAAAAAAGCGACAGGATCGAACTGCTATTTTGTAAAAGGTGGTGCATGTTCTCACTTTCTTGACGACAATGACGAGTACGTCGTAAATAAATTCGTGGTAATCGGTAATGAAACATAGATGGCGCGAGAAAAAAAAAGGAAAAAAGAAAAAAACAACAACAAAAAAACACAGAAGAAAATAAATAGAAAAAATTGAACAAAATAGGTTGAACGCTTAAACGATAGAAACAATCTGGAAAGAGTAAGCGACATTCACATGCAGTTGCATTCTTTCCGATATACCTGGATTTGATTTTACACTCGTTGACGAACGGTCAGAGTATCTTTTATTTGTCTGTACAAGTTATCTCTCTTCTCTGAAGCACACGTGACACAACAACGAGGTATGAATGAAGATAAAAGTGAAATGAAATACGAAACAACAGCAACAACAACAACGACAACAAAACCAACCAATTAAGGAACGGTGTCACACACCCTTTACCTCTATGTCACGTAACGGTCGTGATCCTGTGTTTGCACTGACCTCGGATTGTCCTGAACAACAATGGTAGGGTCACAGTGTGATGGAATGGTGCTGGTGGTGGTGGTGGTGGTAGCGGTGGTGGCGTTTAAATCATAAACAAACACACACTTCCCTTTCAGTGAAAAAGAAAAAATCCTTCTGTTCATGACACGAAAGATAAATTTGGGCACGTTCTTATTTCCCATTTTCTGAGAGGATTATTATTTCAAAGTTAATCCTTCTTTCACTGACTTTATAAAACGTTTCATGTGTGCACGTTATGTGCTAAAGCAGCAGGTATTGAATATCAAGTATCATTTTGTTCAACGGCGGTTATGATTGTGCTTAGTTTTCACAAATTCCGTAGTAAGAATTTCCTTTGCCGAAATGTCACACATAGTCTAAAGATAAGTGCATTCAGTTATGGAGAAAGTCGATTCAAGAGTACTAAATGTCTTAATGTCTAGGAATTAAACCCAACTACTGTTGTCAAGAGAAATATATTTCACAACTTCCAGATACAAACATTTATCCGTTATTGAAGTTTCGTCCCAGTCATCATAAACTGTCATGTTCGTTCTTCGGATTCGAACATTACCATGGCTTCAAAAATCAGATGGAAGATCGGTGGCTGTGGGTCCAGGGGTGACTGGTGAGGCCAGTCCAGGCCCTGAAGGCTCGCCCACATGTGGGGACACAAGTGAGGGGGTGCTGTCGTGGCAGTGGATGCTGCTCGGGCCTTGCGCACAGGACGCTTTCGTTGCGCCTCAGTGATGCTCCTGGCTTCAGCTGCACCGGCTTCTGTAGATCGGAATAGGGAGGAGAGAAAGTGAAGGCAGA
>NC_134884.1:21022904-21035404 GCF_041734735.1 Babylonia areolata
GGTGTTAGACGCAGGATTCCTCTTTTTTTGTTCGTCGTGTTGTTTCTGTTTGTCTGTTGTGTCGTGTCGTGTCGTCGCCCGCGCTCTGTCTCTTGTGTGTTGTGGTCTGTGCTGCGCGCAGGCCTGTCGTTGTGCTTGTTGCTGTTGCGCGCCGCACTCGTTGCTTTGTTGTGTGTTGTGTGTGTGTGTGTTCGTTCGTCTTGTGTCAGGTTGTGTGATGTGTGTGGTATTGGATTTGTCCGACGCAGTGCGCCTATTGTGTTGAATGATTAGTCGTATGTTTCATGTCTTCCTTCCCCTCTTCCCCCTTTTGTGTTTTTGCTGTCTCTGACTGTCGTGCGTGGTGGTTGTGTGTGCGCGTGCGTGTTGTGTTGCGTACGTGGTGTTTGTCTGTCTGCTCTCTTCGTGTTTACTGTCCTTCTCTCTGTCAGTCATTTTAAGCATATAGGAGTAGACGAAAAGGATTACCGAAGAGGACGCTACTTGAGCACTGACACACCGCTACACCGAACGAACGACTCACACAACCTCAACCACCACACTTTCCTCACCCTGTGCAGCACAACGTACTTGACCTGAGTGTGTGTGAATTTGTCACGTTACTCTTTGTTGTCTCGCATATGTATGCATTTAAATTTCTTCATTCTTTCTCTGCCAGTTCATCCCTCTAAAGTTGTTTATATAGTATCCTTATCTAGGGAGGATTGGAGAGACCCACGAAACCTAACCCCTCCGAGAGAGACGTAAGCACAGGCACTCAAGAGGAAAGAATCAGAATCACTTAGAACACTGCCCCCAGACACACACACACACACCCGATAATTTTCGTGGCACCGTAAACCTCTACTTTCATTGCAAGATTAAGTTTTCAATTGTTGTAAAATGAGGTTGGCAATTGACATCCAATACTTAAGTTGTCTCTTCCCTGTCCCTCTACTAAACTTAACCCTTGTCATCCTTATACCATTATATATGCACAGATCATCGCTAAGATAACAATATTTCTGTAGATAAACTCATGATGGTTTTGTGGTGTGTTAGGGCCTCCATGTAGTATTTCGTATTTGTGTCTGTGGTGACCGGGGAAGAGGAAAGAAACGAATTGTTGCTGAAAGATTAGCTTTTTGCTATTTGAAAAGAGGAGGAAATGAGAGAATAATCGATGAAGAGCAACCCGTCATGCATGACACAAACATAAATGTAACAATACTATAATATAAGAAGAATAGAAAGAAAATAATGAGAGAGGAGGTGTGTGGTGTGGTACGTGCATGTGCGAGTGATGTGAGATGAGCTGTTGACACGGGTTGGTGGCCATGGGGTCAGAGGAAAAGGAAAAGAGATCCGAAATGTGTATTGGGACAGAAAAGCGAGAGAGAGAGGGGAGAGAGGGGGTATATGATGAGATAGTAGATACGTGTAGATTGACATAGACAGACATGCATTTCAACACACCTTCCAACTTTTATTTTCTATGTTAATTGATTACAGAGTACAAATAACCCAGAGTAGAGAAGACAGACAACACAACAGACACAACAAAACGCAGCCGCGACACACTAATCAAGTACCCACGTCACATAGAGACAACAGAGCAGAAACACACTTCTCACTCAGTGACATAGAAAACGAAAAGAAAAAAGAAAATAAAGGGTGATATTTGTGTATACTTAGCGATACTTTTATTTTGCATTATATGGATTGCATTCAACACCTTTTTTTCGGGTTGGTTTTGTTTTTGGTGGGCGGGGGCGGGGTATTTTAGTAATACGTGTATACAGAAACATCCCACTACCCTGACCCTCTTGAAACTGAACCGACAACCACAAACACACATCCTGCCCTCTCACCTCAGGACTCCTTACTAACAAAAAAAAGATAAAAAGTCAAAACAATCAATAAAAAAACAAAAAAGATAATCCAAGCTATACAAAGTGCCCATCTTTCAGGTGGATGAGGTTTGGATGGGGGTATAGGTGGTTTTTTTTTTTGTGTGTTGGTTTTTAGCATGCTATGTTTTTCGTACTGTTTTTTTGTTCTGTTTGTTTGTTACAGTACGTGCCTGTAATTTAAACCTGGTCACCCTGAACAGGACCATTGTACACACAATTCAATATGGTGCTCCACATGCCCAAATACGGTGGCTGTCAAAGCATATCAAAAAAAAAGCAAAAAAAACAAAACACAAGTAAAAAACATCCCTCGTGTGTGTGTGTCCGTGTAAACGTGTATGTGGTGTGGTGGCCCATTCAGGTGTTTTTATCGTTATTTATCTGCTGAAGGTGCCTGTGTTATCGTCAGTTGATAGATTGTTGTTTTTGTGTGTGTTTTTTGTTTGATATGTTTTGGAGAGTATCTCTTTTTTCAGTGTGTGTACAAAGTTTACGTGCTTGATTGATTCAAGTGAACGTGTCTCCTCTCTGTCAGCTAGAATTGTCTCTTCTCTGTCGGGGTCATGTTTTTGGTCTTGTTCACGCATTATGATTAAATGTTGGTGTGGCTGTGTTGTTCGATCTGCAGTAGCATCCGTAGATAAGTGCGTATTTCGTTTGACAGTCATGATACGTCATGTGTGTGTGTGTGTGTGTGTGGTGTGTGGTGTGTGGTGTGTGTGTGTGTGTGTGTTGCGTCGTCCGCTGTCGTGTTTGTTGTGTGTTGTGGTGTGTGCTGTGTGTTGTGTGTTTGAAGCATGAGTGCTGGAGTTGCTGTGTTAATGTGTGTGTGTGTGTGCGTGTGTGTGGTGTGTGTTTGTGTGTGTGAATGCGGAGAATCCTTTTTTCATTGAGTGGTGTGGTGTTGTGTCGTTAGGTTGTGTATTGGATGCGCCGGTGTCAGTGTGAGTTGGGTTTTGTGTGGTGTTGTCGTGTGTCTGTCTGTGTTACTGAGTCTGTGCTACATGCGTTTCTTCACATTGTGTGTTGTTGCTGCGCTGGTGTGTGTGTGTGTGTGTGTGTGTGCATGATATGCGTGTGTGTGCATGCTTCTGTGTGCGTGTGTGTGTGTGTGTGTGGTGTTGTGTGTGTGTGGGTGTGTGAGGACCGGAGGGGGATAAGGTGTTGTGATGTGACGTAGGTCAGAAGTGGACTCACACGAATGCAATGTCAGATGCATAACATGTATTCCTTCATGTGGAGTGTCCGTGCCTGTGTGTGTTGTGTATTGCACTGGCATGTGCAGTCGGCGCCCCCGTGTCTGTCGTCGGCGAGAGCCCCCAGAGTGCCCGAAAGAAAAACAAGGTCATAGGACATGACCCACGGATATCCAGTTTCAGTACTCCGGAAAGTTTCTGCATTCACTGCCGGCACTCGGATATGTCTATCGCCTGGCCACCCTCCTGACCCTCGATCCCGAAATGGACAACGTCCTCTTAGCTCGTGCGATTAGATAAGCATTCGTTTCTGATCTGATGGTATGCGTTGGTATTTGTTGATGTTTTACTTCTGGATAGTTTATTTGATACTTTCTTTGCGGTTCTTAACGTCTACTTTTTGGTCTGTTTGCGTAAAAATAAGGGATTGGTTCTTCTAACTGTGTTTTCGATTCTTCTTCTGATTTCTGTCTGTCTGTTTTTCTTTGGTTCTTTATCTGTTACTTCTTGTGTCTATTTAATCTAACATCCGTTGTTTCTGGTCTTTTTTTGTACATATAAGATTGGCTTAAACTATAAAATGAACCATCTTGACTTTTCTATCCTACGTTGTCTGTCTGTCCTTACGTTCTCTCTGATCGTGTGATCCGATGTAATTCTTACAGATTATTCTAAAATTGTTCGCAAATCCAAAATTTGCTTAAATTACAATGAAAAATTTGCGTCATACAAAGGTAGGTTGTGTCCGAATGATACTATTACCGATCGTTATTTATTTGTTAAGATAATTAGGGAACAAAAATAATTTTGAACAGAACACTTTCACTGAGTTGGCAACCAAAGGGTTCGTGTTTACGAATAGGGATCGATTGTATGACAATTAAAATGGAAGAAAAAAATTGAAGAACACTTACGTGATACTAAGTCACCAGCTGTTTATGCACTAGGTATGTGCAGATCAGGAGCTGAATTAAATTGGATGCTGAATGAGAAAACGAGATCTCTTCACCTGTTAGACAGGTTGGAAGAAAATGTGGCAGTTTAAATTTCTAAAAGGAGCAACGTCCCTTTACCGCGTAAATAAATAATGACATTAATTATCCGACAGGAAAAAAACTCATTTAGTCATTATATCAGTACTTATGCAGCTTGGGTTTATGCGAACAGATAGATCGATCCACTTTGCTTTAAAATCAATATTGTTTTTTAAAAAGATTGTTTCCGATCCCCAAATCATATTTAAAAAAAAAATCTTTTTTTTGAACAGTCATTTTCCCAAAATCATTTTTTCAATCTCTTTTTTATCTGCCATTTCACGATTTTTTCAACTGTTAGGTCTCTTCAAATTATCTGTAACAGGGCAAATTTCAATACATTGAATGTCGAAAGTAAAATAATTATTTTAATTCAAAGAAAATGTGGAAAAGTTTTCAAAGTAACCTCTTTTGTCCATTAATAGTTTCCATTTTGTTTTTTTGTAAGTGGTCCAGTTATTTTTGTTTGGTAATTTTCCCTTTTTTTGAGATTAATTTCTGTAGAATGTTGGTGGGAATGTTTAGCGATTTGGTAGGAAACAGTTTGCTAGGAAAGGATAGATTGTAAGGAAGGTATGATGGACAGGAAATTATGATTTAGTTTTGAGTGAGGAAATAGTTTGTTTTGTTTTGAATATCCTGTCTTGAGAGTGTGAAAGTTCAGCTGTGAAGAGTGATATATTAAGTGTTGAGTATTGCAGTTCCAAAAAGTTGTTTTGCAGTTTATATGGCAAATTGCGAAACGTGCATAATAATGTGTAGATAAAGAAAAAGAAAGTGTTGTTTTTCATTCTGCTTGTCAGGAAAATTGGACATCAAATCCTTGATTTGAGTGAGTTGATATGAGTCAATTCGTTTGGTTTAATTGTTTCCAGTAAAAAAAAAAATTCTTTCCCCCATTACAGGATCAAGCTTTTTAATGTTTACAGAAAAGCTGAAAACGTGGGAAAAGGACAATAACCTGCACAATATGTACAAGTGGAAAAGTGTTCACAGCAGCAAATCGCCTTATTTGTTGTTGCCTCTGTTTAAAGGCCGTTCATGTATGTACATGTGCTTTTTTTGTGCATAGGACACATTCTGATAGCCAGTACAGCCTCTAAATAAATGTCACAAACTAGTGAAACAGATAACTGTCAGTTTGTTTTTAAAGTATGCGTTTGTTTCTGACAGCTGTTTTGTAACAGGGTGTAATGTAAATTTGACAAGGAAAAACAAGTCACTCAACTACCTCATAAGAAGACTCATTTGGGTCAGTTCGAAGATACCTGTAGAATGCCAATGCAAGCATAATGGTTACTTCGAGGCAAGTTTCTGATTTTGTTAGTAGAATATTTTAGTTTTTTTGTTTACGGATCTTATATATTACTGGTAAGAAATTTCTTTTTCGTTATTTTGAAATGTTTGGTTAGTTTCTGCATGATATTGATATTCAGATAGTTGTAATATAGTTTTATATGTATATATATTCGACCATCAGTGTGCATGTATGTTTGTTCTTGATAAGTTTATGTAAAATTGAAAATTGAATCATAAGGATTTTCCCTTTCGTCTAAGTCGTTTTTTGTAGACTACTTCTTGTTTCTGGGTTTCATGTGGAAATGATACTTTTGCTGCTACTGTTACATGTTTCTTTTTCTTGTAAACAAAACTTAGCATTTTTGTGTGACTAATGACACACTGAACAAAAGCATTATCAATATTTTTGTTGTTGAAAATGGAACTTCTTTAGCTTAGTACGGAAGTCACATTAACACACACATCTCTCAATGTGCCAGTTAATGGGACTTATATTTATAGGCTGAAAACTGATTATTAGTAAGGGAGATAATTTTCTATAACATATCTGACTCATCTCGTTCACACACACACACACACACACACACACACACACACACACACACACCAATAAACACACACACACAAACAGACACAAACACACACACACACACACACACACACACACACACACACACACACAAAGATCCACCTGGCTACTTCGGAAACAAAATGAACGTAACGCAAAGGAGCGAGTGGTTAAAACTATGGACTTTCAGTCTGAGGGTCCCAGGTTCGAGTCGCAGTCACGGTACCTGGTGGGTATAAAGGATGGAGTTTTTGTCCTCCGATCTCCCATGCCAACAAATGTGAAGACCTGCTGGTGCCTGAACCCCCTTCGTGTGAACATGCATGTAGGGAACCAAATACCCGCGCCTCTCTGTGCGTGCGTGCGTGCGTGCGTGTGTGTGTGTGTGTGTGTGTGTGTGTGTGTGTGTGTGTGCGTGTGTGTGTGTGTGTGTGTGTGAGTGCCTGTGTGCCTGTGTGTGTGTGTGTGTGTGTTTATGAACTTGTGTGCGTGCGCGTGTGCGTCTGTGTGTGTGTGTGTGTGTGTGTGTGCGTGCGTGCGTGCGTGTGTGTGTGTGTGTGTGTGTGTGTGTGTGTGTGTGTGTTTATGAACTTGTGTGCGTGCGCGTGTGCGTCTGTGTGTGTGTGTGTGTGTGTGTGTGTGTGTGTGTGTGTGTGTAGATCTGTTCAACATTAATAAAAAAATATTTTTCCTTCCCCCCTCCCTAAAAAAAAGTAAAGAAAACAAGAAAAAAAGAAGGGTATAGATTTCCTTTTTCTTTATAACATTTTGACATGCCTTCCCTTTTTGGCGACATATTTTCTTCTTTTTTTTTCCCCCTTTTATATTTTTTTCTACTTAAGTATCAACGGAAGCCAAGACCACGAAGTCCAGCGGTTTATGGTTAACAGGCCTTTTCCCGTCTATGAAGACAAAGGCTAATGAAGGTGATTCACAGTGTCGGGGAACTGTCGCCGCTCCTGTCGACATCATTGTACTGTTAGACGGTCTGTTGTCGGCTGATGAGAACATGGGTGACTGTGGTGAGAAAGAGGATTATGCGTCAGCGTAACTGATAGTGCATCGCTCACGATACGGCAAGACAACGTGCACATTTAAAAGTCACCGTTGTATTGACAGACGGCAATGGATGTTTTTTGGTAAATGTGTATCATGTACGTTCGACCCAAGTGTGCATGAGTGGATATTCGAATAGTACTAACGAGTTTTTTTTAAAGTTTGTATGATCTGTAATCCTGCACTAAACATATGATTCCATTAGTATTCAAATGGAATGAAGTATGATGAATTTGTTCACTCCTGAAACATAGACAAACCATGTATATGTACACACACACACACACACACACACACACACACACACACACACACACACACACACACACACACATTTTTTTTTTTCACTGAATGCTGACCCAAATGTAAAAAAAAGGAAAAAAAAGAAAAAAAAAGAATCGTACCTATTGCTGATGTGGTTTGTCAGTAGGCGACTGTATTTTCTACATTTTCCCATTGTTTTTGTTTTGTTTTGTCCCCCCCCCCCACCTCCCTGCTGGCAATCTCAAGCCGGTCACTTCTTCCCACCACCCTCTATTTCTTTTTCACTCTCTTCCAGCCCCTCCACTTCTCTTTCTCCTTGTGTCCAGTGGTCTTTCTGTCGCTGTATGATAATGATTGTATGAACAAAAAGACGCTTGATGTGTGCGGGAGGATCTTGGCCAATGATGTACACATGTCATTTGCCAGTATGATGAGCCCGCAAGAAACTTTAAGATAATGTTGTGATGGCTGTACACAGTTTTTCAGCTATCCAACGGCAACATCGAAACATACAGTTCAACTTCTCT
Organism: Babylonia areolata; assembly: GCF_041734735.1. Taxonomy (NCBI): domain Eukaryota; kingdom Metazoa; phylum Mollusca; class Gastropoda; order Neogastropoda; family Buccinidae; genus Babylonia; species Babylonia areolata. Next base: position 21,030,741 of record NC_134884.1, read on the forward strand.
TCTTCGTGTCTCTGGTAACAAGTATAACTCACTCAGTACGGCCAGTCCTCTCTTCTCCTCTACACAGACCCGTCGCATGTCCAGTGGGTGTCTCAATGATCCAACCTTTAGCTTCCGTCGTCAGAATTGTGGCATTCTTTGTCAACAACATTCACCTCTTCAGTGTAAGAGCCTTCCGCTTGTAATATTTTGATGGTGGTAATTGGGATGAAACGCTGTTAACGTCGTCTCTTTCGCCGTAAAAGAGGTCCATCCGTGGATACAGTCAACTTATGAAACAAATCTCATTCCATTTATATGCTGAGATGGTTTTCCTTGCATACATGGATCTTCGAGCCGACGGAGTAAGTCATGTTCGTAAGAGCTTTATCAGACATACAAGGGACAACTTTCTTCGTTCAGTTTAGTGCATTGACCGAAAGGGGCACAGCGAAACAGCTGCTGTCCCGCGGCTGCTCACGGCAAGCAAGCACACTCAGTGCTTTGCGTGTTATGTGTACTGTGTGCTGGGCATGTGTGTAGTGATATACCACCCCTCTCTCCGTCCGCAAATCTGTTTATCTGTCTGTCTTTGTAGGCAAATTAGATATTTGATGAACAACAGGACAGCTTTTAGAAAGAAATATAATAAAATTTAACCACACGAAAATAAAAGGCTAAAGAGAATATAGAACTGGGATAGTAGAACGTGATGATCTTACAATACAAACACTGGATACTTTGTTTTATGAATAGTCGGTATCAGTGTTCTTTTTATACAAGCTGACCGTTATGTCCATTGAAATGCAATGAGAAGACATCGAGAAAGGATGTAAGTTCTTGACGTTACAGTTGTAATCTCTCTATCTCTGTCTGCCTGTCCCTCTGGATATGAGTGCGCGCGCGCCCGCGTGTGTGCCAGGGCGGGGTGTGTGTGTGTGGTGTTGGTCTGTCTGTATATGTATTGTATTATCCATTTTTATCAAAACAGATTTCTCTGAGTGAAATTCGGGCTGTTCTCCTATGGAGAGTGCATCATTTCACTGAGAGCGCCACCCATTTTGGAGACATTTTTTCCTGCATGCAGTTTTTGACTCACTTGTGTAAACCCGATGTTTGGTTATGCGTGCGTGTGTGTACGTGATAAACTTTAACATAGTCAGTTTCTCTGGAAATACTTAGTCGGTTGACACCAAATTTGGCACAACAATAGCAAATGATCAGTTCTTTCCATACATTCTAACCATAATGATATTATATCCCTGGGATGGGCACAAAATGAATTTAAGTATTTTCACAAAAAAATTAGTTACATTTTTTTTTACACAAATGTTAGCATTTTGTGTGACATGCTGACACACTGAACAAAAGCAGTTCATTAATTTTTTTGTTGCTGAAAATGGAACTTCATTTACTCAGTGTGGAAGTTACATTTACAAACACGTCTCTCAGTGTGCCTGTTAATGGGACGTTATACTAATATACTGAAAACTAATTGTTAGTAAGGGAGATAAGTTTCTTATAACAGATCTCACTCATCGAAACCATTACATTTTAAAATACGACTCATGCATAAAAAGGCTTTTGTGTTTTATACTAAGTGGGAAGGTCTTACATTATTTACATTTGAAAATGATGCTAACTACAACATCGACGTGCTTACTGCATACAAATATTTTACACATGTTTCTACATTAACTAGAATAAACATAACAAAAATTGTACTTGATAGACCTCACGAATCGACGGAGGCGGACATCTTGGACTACAGTGTTCGCGATAACATATAATTGACAGGAGGCGAAGAAGGAAGCTGAATTTTTATTCAGAGAGAGATTCGCACACAGGCCTATAAATATCACTGCATAAATGTCCCCAACTAGCATACAGATACACAAAATCGATTTTCCAAGCACAATTTTAGTTTCATCATTCTGCATTCAAGAAGGAAGACAACTCTGACCTTTGTCAACTGTGTGTCTATTTATAGTATTCCCAGCGTGGGAGTCTGTAAAACATGCAATACCGAGCTTTGAAAGATGTATTAAATTCTTTTAATAGTAATATAATCTCTTAATGTACTATTTTCCTTATCGTTCGGAACCCACTTACAAATATGCTATGCAAATCCTTGCAGACAGCGATATTTCAAAGTACCGAAGGATGTTTTGGCTGCGCGCTGCCTGTCTAAAAATAGCTGTTGCAGTATAGTCCATTCAGTTGACACAAAAGGGGCGGCAGGTTGGTACAATGACCATGCAAGTGGTCGTGCCATGGCTGACTGACGTCACAAAGTAACCCATATAAAATGAAATGGAACAGTTCTGGAAATGCAGAATGTCGCAGACTTTGGGTTTGGGGATTCCTGTTTTTTTTTTTTTCAAAGTTCTGAAAGAACTTGTGTGTAACAACTCCGCTGTTTATTTAGGCCTACTCTCACAAGACGGTAGAAATAGTTGGCTAGTATTGTGGGGCTTTTGAAGCAAGGTGTAGCTTGGGCAGTTAGTTTGACGCAGCATTTTTCGTACTCAGATCAGTAAACTCCTTGATGTTTGATTTCAATCGTCTCATCCACTAACTGCATGACCTTGTGGGTAAAATAAGCGACCTCTTATTTAGTGTGTGTGTGTGTGTGTGTGTGTGTGTGTTTGCCAGATTATCAATTTTTTTTCTTTTTTTTTCTTTCTTCGTAATTCCTTTGTTGGATTAAGTGAATATGACAAGTGAGTCTTGAAGGCCATGCCTCTCTTGTTTGTTTTGTTTTGAAATGCTGTTTAACCAGTTCATTTACTCTCTTTGACTATGTCTCTGTTTCTCTTTGCCTGTCTCCAGCTCTCACCACCAATCTCTCTGTCTCCTAACCCAGACGTTCTTTGCTTTTAGATTAAATAACAAACAACAACAACAAAACAGAGATGCCTCTGGTTCAAAGAAACAATGAAACGAAGTATATATTCATCTGGTGCACAGAAACAAAGTAGAAATTCATTTGATGCAGGAAACGAACCTCAGAGAAACAAACCAGAAATTCCTCTGGTTCAGAGAAAAACAACAAAGAGTAAAAGAAGCAAACACAAAATCCTGTGAGTCAAAGAAACAAACAGAAATTCCTCTGGTACAGACCCTGCATCCCCCCCAGAAACAACAACAACAACAACAAAACAACAAAAACAAACAAAAACAATAAAACAACAACAACAAACAAACAACAAAACAAACAAACAAACAATTCCCTCTGGTTCAGAGAAATTCAGAGAAACAAGATTCCCCAGTTTCAGGGAAACAAATAGAAATTCTTCTGATTCAGAGAAACAAACAGAAATTCTTCTGAGTCAAAGAAACATACATTCCTTTGTTTAAAAAAACAAACAAAAAAACAAAAACAAAACACCACAAATTTCATATGGTACACAGAAACAAATAAAAAATTCCCTTGATTCAGGGAAACAAACCAAAAATTCTCCTGGTTCAGGGAAACAAACCAAAAACTTCTCTGGTTCAGGGAATCAAACCAGAAATTCCCCTGGTTCCGGGAAACAAACCAGAAATTCCTCTGGTTCAGGGAAACAAACCAGAAATTCCCCTGGTTCAGGGAATCAAACCAGAAATTCTCCTGGTTCCGGGAAACAAACCAGAAACTCCTCTGGTTCAGGGAATCAAACCAGAAATTCCCCTGGTTCAGGGAATCAAACCAGAAATTCTCCTGGTTCAGGGAAACAAACCGGAAACTCCTCTGGTTCTGGGAATCAAACCAGAAATTCTCCTGGTTCATGGAAACAAACCGGAAACTCCTCTGGTTCAGGGAAACAAACCGGAAACTCCTCTAGTTCAGGGAATCAAACCAGAAATTCTCCTGGTTCATGGAAACAAACCGGAAACTCCTCTGGTTCAGGGAAACAAACCGGAAACTCCTCTAGTTCAGGGAATCAAACCAGAAATTCTCCTGGTTCATGGAAACAAACCGGAAACTCCTCTGGTTCAGGGAAACAAACCAGAAATTCCCCTGGTTCAGGGAAACAGACCAAAGAAATCCTCTGGTTTGGAGAAGTAAACAAACACAAAATTCTCTCTGGTTTAGAGAAAAAAATCCAGTATTTCCTCTGGTTCAGGGAAACAAACCAGAAATTCCCCTGGTTCAGAGAAATAAATCAGAAATTGTTTAGTTCAGAGAAAACCCAGATATTTTAAAATTTTTTATACCATTTTTTTAGGAAAAAAAAAAGAGAAATTCCTCTGATCCATACAAAAAAATAATCCACAACAACTAAGAGAAACAAACAAACGAAAACAACAGCAACAACAATCACAAAACAACAACGTCATCATCATCGGCGATGAGAAGAAATCGAAAAATCGCGGGAAGCCCCTGAGAGATAAAGTCTCTCTCACAACAGAACAACAACGTTTGTCAAACGGAGGGCCTGGCTGGAAGCAAGCTGCCACCTGTACCCATAACTTACAGTCGCTGCCTGATGACCTCTGGTCACTATGTTTACGGCCCCTCTGATGCCGGGGAAGTCAGGAGTTATCTCCCTTCGGATGCCATTATTTTTATTTTTGTTCTGCGGAGGCCAAAAAGAGAGTCCAGGTGTGTAACGTATCATCATCACACGCGTGATTAATAAATTAACGATCTGGGCCTATACCCTGTTGATCTTCTTGGAGATGGGAAGGGCAGTATAGAG
>NC_134884.1:21045404-21055404 GCF_041734735.1 Babylonia areolata
CCACTCCCAACCCCCCCACTTTATTGCAGATGATAACAGTCAGATACCTGTATCTCACGCCCTCACACGTTGGATAAGAAAATATCTAGGGCTGAAGGATGTGCACTTGGAATGCCTCTGAAGAAGAGGCAACAACATTTTTGCTGTCTGTCTCACTTTTTATCTGGTGGTCCTGACGGACGCAATAGCCGAGTGGTTAAAGCATCGGACTTACAATCTGAGGGTCCCGGGTTCGAATCTCGGTAAGACGCCTGGTGGGTAAAGGGTGGAGATTTTTTCCGATCTCTCAGGTCAACATTATGTGCAGACCTGCTTGTGCATAAATCCTCTTCGTGTGTATACGCAAGCAGAAGATCAAAATACGCACGTTACAGATCCTGTAATCCATGTCAACATTCGGTGGGTTATGGAAAGAAGAACATATCCAGCATGCACAGCCCCGAAAACGGAGTATGGCTGCCTAAATGGCGGGGTGAAAACGGTCATACACGTAAAAGCCCACTCGTATATATACGAGTGAACCTGGAAGTTGCAGCCCACGAACAAAGAAGAAGAAGAAGAAGAAGAAGAAGAAGAATCTGTTGGTACTAAATTTGGCTCTGTGTGGGACAATGACCAGGTCAGTTCTTCGGATGCTGCCTGTCTGTTTCACAGCCGTGGTCTTCTCTTACGTTCTCTTTTATATTCATTTTGTTAGCATCTGTTTGTCCATGACATGTTTTGATGAGTGTGTCACGTATTCTCTAGCGGTGGTGTGTGTGTGTGTGTGTGTGTGTGTGTGTGTGTGTGTGTGTGTGTGTGTGTGTGTGTGTGTGTGTGGAGAAGGAATGGAGTGAGGAGGTGTTCCATTTTGTATACTCTTGATTTTTGTCTTATATTATTATCATTATTATGATAAAATAGACTCTTTGAAGGTTGTGGACTGGATTGAAAAAAACAAAAAAAACAACAACAAAAAAACCCACCCAAAAACCCCCAAAAAACCGACTCCCCCCACAACCCCGCCCACATAATTGCTTATCTATTATCTTCGAATATAAACAGTTGTATCAAATCTTGAGCCCTCTGCCTGTCTGCACGGCAGCAACCACCCTGGTTCCACAGACATGTTTTAAGGGAACAGACAATGGAAGGGGGCCTCAAAAGATGGAGGGAAAAAAGGAGAAGAAAAAAGAGATAAAAGGAGAAGGTGCTCTGTGGGATTTGTGTAATCTTTCCGTTCGCTTACTCTCTCTCTCTCTCTCTCTCTCTCTCTCTCTATATATATATATATATATATATTTGTTGTTGTTGTTGTTGTTGTTGTTGTTGTTTTTCCCTTTCTTTCTAGGAACTTGTTGGGGAACAAAACATCTATCACTACCATCTCAGGTTTCCAGTGCTGTAGAATCCACACAGAGTTTCAGTTTCAGTTTCAGTAGCTCAAGGAGGCGTCACTGCGTTCGGACAAATCCATATACGCTACACCACATCTGCCAAGCAGATGCCTGACCAGCAAGCGTAACCCAACGCGCTTAGTCAGGCCTTGAGAAAAGAAAGGTGAATAGATAATAGATAAATACATTTAAAAAAATAACTACTACTACTACTACTAATATGTATAAGGCGCAAAAACTTGATGAAGTCAACTATAAGCGTACATAAATAAATACATAAATAAATAAATAATAATTAAAAAAAAGTAGTAGTAGTAGTAATAATAATAATATAATAAACATTATTATTATTCCACACAGAAGGGAAGGTATTGGTGGCAAAGGTCTTTGATTCCTGGGCAGCTGCGTGTATTTGTATTTCTTTTTATCACAACAGATTTCTCTGTGTGAAATTCGGGCTGCTCTTCCCAGGGAGAGCGCGTCGCTACACTACAGCGCCACCCATTCTTTTTTGTATTTTTTCCTGCGTGCAGTTTTATTTGTTTTTCCTATTGAAGTGGATTTTTCTACAGAATTTTGCCAGGAACAACCCTTTTGTTGCCGTGGGTTCTTTTACGTGCGCTATGTGCATGCTGCACACGGGACCTCAGTTTATCGTCTCATCCGAATGACTAGCATTCAGACCTCCACTCAAGGTCTAGTGGAGGGGGAGAAAATATCGGCGGCTGAGCCGTGATTCGAACCAGCGCGCTCAGATTCTCTCGCTTCCTAGGCGGACGCGTTACTTCTAGGCCATCACTCCACTGGGGGTGGTGAATCTCTTCGTCACCCTTTGTGGAGTGTGAGTGTTGGCCTCGTGGTAACACATTCACCTAGAAATCGGGGGAATCTGAGCGTGCACGATCGAATCCCGGCCACATTCGCCAGTATCCCCCCCACGCACCCTCCTCCACTAAACTTGAGTGGTGGTCTGGACGCTAATCATTCAGATGGAACGATAAACCGAGGTACCATGTTCAGCATGCACTCCTTGCATGTAACAGAACCCACGGCAACAAAAGAGTTGTCCCTGGCTAAAAACTCTGTAGAAAAATCCACCTTGACAGGAACACAAATAATCAGTTCTCTCCCTTGGGACAGAAGCCCCGCATTTCAGACAGAGGAGAAATATGTTGCGACAAACAGTGAAACTAGACAAAACACTTCCCTTTTTTTTTGTCTGTCAGTCAATCAGTTATTTCAAAACAATATTGCACCTCTGGGATAGGCACAAAAAAATAAAAAAGAAGCCTAATTATATGCAAACTGCATTTACTGTTATATTTATATTTTTTGTATTCTCTAAACGTGGCACTTTGACCTCTTATTCTGACACAACAACAAGAGGAGTATTAATTATCATTTTTTGTGCAAACAGGAACTTCTTTTGCTAAGCATGGAATTTTTATTTATTTTGCAAACGTTTTGGTGCAGATAGTAAAAAAGGGAAATTACTCTGTAATTAATGCTAGGGGACTTAATTTATCGCAAGTGAGTCTTGAAGGCCTTGCATCGCTTGTTTTTCTTTCGTTACAAAAATGAATCACAGCTTGTGGATTTGACTGACTTATTTTGCTGTCCGATTTCAGAGTTTGCCACGCACACGGCACACTGACTCAACTGTGGCTTCAAAACAGAATGTGTGCTGGGGTGTAATCAATTCGGAATATAACAAATTTTCCAATAGTTGGGTCTTCTGTACACCACTGTTTGATGATGTGCATGTTTATCATGGCTAAAAAATATCATATCTGATTCTATAACATTCTCGTATTCAGCTGAATACAAGATATCATAGTACATATGGTGTATTTTCTTTTCCTCGTGAAAAAAAAGAGTAAAATACCCCCACTTTTTTTTCTCTCTTTTTTTCCCCTCCCTTGTGCTAATCATCTTGTTCCCATATGCAGACGTGTAACATGAGCTTGCGTGTGTATATGTATCAATGTCATCGTAAGTTTGTGTGACTTCATGTATGTCTTGATTTAGGTTATGTACGTAAGCGTCCAGTTGTAAAAGAAAAACAACAACCCAACTTTGTACATTACATCAATATGAATGTATGATATTTTAATGCAAAACTATCAATGAGAAGACCTCTCGTGACACTATGTTTAAATTGTAAACCCAAAGATGGAACTTAAAAAAAATTGTACCGGGAAATTTACCCCACTTCTGTCTCTCTCTCTCTCTCTCTCTGCTCTGTTTGTTGTTGAAAAATCACGTACAAACATGTCGTGTACTCATTTTGGCATCCGATCGACGTGAACACGCTCCTATATCTAAGTTCTGAAAACGGTAAGAGAGAGAGAGGGAGAGAGAGAGAGAGAGAGAGAGAGAGAGAGAGACAGAGACAGAGACAGAGACAGAGAGACAGGCAGATATGGAGAGAGAGAGAGAGACAGAGAGAGACAGAGACAGAGACACAGATATGGAGAGAGAGAGAGACAGGGAGAGAGACAGACAGAGAGAGACAGAGAGAGAGAAAGAGATGGAGAGAGAGAGAGAGAGAGAGAGAGAGAGAAAGAGAGAGAGAGAGAAGAAAAGGAAGAAAGAAAAAAAAAGAAGAAAAAAATAGAGACCACGTTTCAGACAAAGAAGGCTTCTCTTTCCTTATCACCCCGATAACGTCTTTCTGAAATAAACGTTCCCGACTTCGGACACACGCGGGTTAAGAACTCGTATTTTACATCAGGGATGGGAGGTAACCGCGTTCTTTGTGCGCGTGCAGGAAGTAAAGAGGGGAACAGCATTCTAGGAATGACGGGAAGGCCGAGACGACATGACCCATTTTGTGTGAGATGTCAAGATGGGCTGATTATCGTGGTGCGCGTGCTTTGCAGTCTTCTGGGTGTAACGACTTGTTGAGAGCAGGGGAAGGTTCAGTTTGACGTGGAGGGTTGCTGTTAAAAGCAGGGGAAGGTTCAGTTTAACGTGGAGGGTTGTTGTTAAAAGCAGGGGAAGGTTCAGTTTGACGTGGAGGGTTGTTGTTCAAAGCAGGGGAGGTTCAGTTTAACGTGGAGGGTTGTTGTTCAAAGCAGGGGGAGGTTCAGTTTAACGTGGAGGGTTGTTGTTCAAAGCAGGGGAAGGTTCAGTTTGACGTGGAGGGTTGCTGTTACAAACAAGAGAAGGTTCAGTTTGACGTGGAGGGTTGTTGTTCAAAGCAGGGGAAGGTTCAGTTTGACGTGGAGGGTTGTTGTTAAAAGCAGGAGGAGGTTCAGTTTAACGTAGAGGGTTGCTGTTCAAAGCAGGGGGGAGGTTCAGTTTTACGTGGAGGGTTGTTGTTAAAAGCAGGGAGAGGTTCAGTTTAACGTGGAGGGTTGTTGTTCAAAGCAGGGAGAGGTTCAGTTTAACGTGGAGGGTTGTTGTTAAAAGCAGGGAGAGGTTCAGTTTGACGTGGAGGGTTGTTGTTAAAAGCAGGGAGAGGTTCAGTTTAACGTGGAGGGTTGTTGTTCAAAGCAGGGGGAGGTTCAGTTTAACGTGGAGGGTTGTTGTTCAAAGCAGGGAGAGGTTCAGTTTGACGTGGAGGGTTGTTGTTAAAAGCAGGGGAAGGTTCAGCTTAACGTGGAAGGTTGTTGTTAAAAGCAGGGGAAGGTTCAGTTTAACGTGGAAGGTTGTTGTTAAAAGCAGGGGAAGGTTCAGCTTAACGTGGATGGTTGTTGTTCAAAGCAGGGGAGGTTCAGTTTAACTTGGAGGGTTGTTGTTAAAAGCAGGGAGAGGTTCAGTTTAACGTGGAGGGTTGTTGTTCAAAGCAGGGGGAGGTTCAGTTTGACGTGGAGGGTTGTTGTTCAAAGCAGGGGAAGGTTCAGCTTAACGTGGAGGGTTGTTGTTCAAAGCAGGGGGAGGTTCAATTTAACGTGGAGGGTTGTTGTTCAAAAATGTTTTTTTTCCTCTCTTTGTCTTTCACCTATCTCCTTCTCTCTGCTTCAAATTCCTTCACCTTCTTTTTCTCCCTACTTCTTTCCTTCCCCTTCTTCCTTCTTTCTGCCCACCTACCTTTTTCTTTTTCCCTTCTCTGGTCCCTCTTTCGTCTCTGTCTTTCAAAATTAGTTTGACTTTTTTCTTCTTCTTTCATCTTCCTTTTTCCTTTATTTCCTTTTTTTCTATCCTTTCAACTGTTTATGCTTGCTTGTTTCGTTTTGTTCATCGGTCAAAGGTTTCACGGAGAAAAAACCCCCAAACTAACTGTTAGGTTGTTATGGTTTGCTGAAATTCGTCCTTTCCACAATTGCTGTTTTCAGAAATTGAACTATCCTGTGCAGAGTCACGTATACTGGGAATGTGCTCCTCCCCTTCATATTCGTCACCAATGGTTATCATTGCTATCGCGTGATGTCTCCATTTAATACTGTTCATCAATAGTTATCATTTCTATCGCGTGATGTCTCCATTTAATTCTGTTCACCAATGGTTATCATTGCTATCGCGTGATGTCTCCATTTAATTCTGTTCACCAGTGGTTATCATTGCTATAGTGTGATGTCTCCATTTAATTCTGTTCACCAGTGGTTATCATTGCTATCGCGTGATGTCTCCATTGAATTCTATTCACCAATGGTTATCATTGCTATCGCGTGATGTCTCCATTTCTATTCACCAATGGTTATCATTGCTATTGCGTGATGTCTCCATTGAATTCTATTCACCAATGGTTATCATTGCTATCGCGTGATGTCTCCATTTCTATTCACCAATGGTTATCTTTGCTATCGCGTGATGTCTCCATTTAATTCTATTCACCAATAGTTATCATTGCTATTGCGTGATGTCTCCATTTAATTCTGTTCACCAATGGTTATCACTGCTATCGCGTGATGTCTCCATTTCTATTCACCAATGGTTATCATTGCTATCGTGTGATGTCTCCATTTCTATTCACCAATGGTTATCATTGCTATCGCGTGGTGTCTCCATTTAATTCTATTCACCAATGGTTATCATTGCTATTGCGTGATGTCTCCATTTAATTCTATTCACCAATGGTTATCATTGCTATCGCGTGATGTCTCCATTGAATTCTATTCACCAATGGTTATCATTGCTATCGCGTGATGTCTCCATTTAATTCTGTTCACCAGTGGTTATCATTGCTATCGCGTGGTGTCTCCATTGAATTCTATTCACCAATGGTTGTCATTGCTATCGTTTGATATCTCCTCCCTGCCCCAACCTCCTACACCTAGTCCGGAATCGGGGACTTCCAGGTGGATACAGATGCCAGAAAATGAACTGAATGAATTGGGTGTGGAGTTAACATAGAGATGGTGATGACTAAGGAAGCTGGACCAAAGGGAACGGGTGTGTCGCTGTGAAGACAGTAGACGGAAAGCTAGGAAGCATGTCGTTGAGAACGCCGCAAGCTTTGGGCGTCGTATACTCGCCTTTTCGAACCATCCCAACGCCGACTGCCCTAAAATCTTCTCGGCCGAGAGAGTTGGGATGTAACTTGGGCATGACGTTTTCCACTATAATCAAATTCTAGTCCAGATAGTTGGGACAACAGTTGCCTCCTTTGCTAATGTGATGGTAATTTCGGACACGACTGACCATGATACAATATACGATACAGTGAGAACGATACCACACAGACCAGGGGTTCAATGCTAAAGTCGTTCATGAACTGCGCAGGAGAAAAAACAGACGGCATGATGAGTGGTGATTGTCTCTTTGAGACAAGTTGTTTGCTTCTTGATGGTTGTGGAAATGGGATAACGTGATACTTTCTTTCTTTCTTTCTTTTGCGCTCGACAGCTACGCAGTCAGGGTCGAAGTCCGAGGGATGCCACAAACTCGGACGTCCGGTGAAGATCGGCTACCGTCCCCCAGAGCTTGGTGTTGAGGTCAGCACCCCCAGGCCAGGACTGCTGCCGCATCTTCTCATACAGGGGGCAGTCTTGGAGAATATGGGATGGGGTCTGGTCAGCATGGCCGCAATCACATAGGGATGTGGCTGCTACTCCAATCCTCTTCAGGTGTGCTCGGAGGCCGCAGTGTCCTGTGCAAAGGCGGTAGATGGTAGTCTGGTGTCTCCTCTCCAGTGTCCTGATGGGATCCTGGTGTGCCTGGTAGCCTCCGTTCAGAGTGACCCAGCATCTTCGGAATCTGCTGCGGAGGAGAGTTTTTGCTTCCTCATACGTGGCAGGAAAGGTTGGCTGTGTGAGCTGGCTTCCTTCCTTAGCAAGGTGATAACGTGATGCGGTTCTTGTCTTTTAACTGGGTTGGTAGTTCCTGATTTATCAGAAAATGCATCCTCAAAGAACTTTTATTTGTATGTATGTAAATCAGTTGATGAACAGATTAAAAAAAAAGGGGGAGGTAGACTAGGGAACAATTGCCAGTTTTACTTTGTTTTCATATTGGAAAGAACATTCTGGATCATGCTGATTCCATTCTCATTTGGGTTTGATTGAGGTGTTTTTAATGCTTGATATTGTTGATGAATTATTATCATTATTATTATTACTACTTTTTATATATTATAATAATTATTTATTTATTCATTTATGTACGCTTATAGTTGACTTCATCAAGTTTTCGCGCCTTATACATATTATTAGTAGTTGTAGTAGTTATTTTTTTAATGTATTTGTCTATTATTTATTCACCCCCTTTTTTTCTCTCAAGGTCTGACTAAGCGCGTTGGGTTACGCTGCTGGTCAGGCATCTGCTTGGCAGATGTGGTGTAGCGTATATGGATTTGTCCGAACGCAGTGACGCCTCCTTGAGCTACTGGAACTGAAATTAAAACTGTCTCTTTGATTCCTTTCAAAGCCTACACTGCCGGCAACTCTGATCCTGATTCCACGTGGAATTTATTAAGGGGAGTAGGCAAAATCATGAATAACAGGCGATATCGAAAGATAGTTTATACAGTCTTGCGTCTGTTTGACGGGAGTTTCAAGACATCCAGTGTTACAAACTACACACGACAGGGAATGTATTGTTGACAGAAAGCTGTCTAGTTCTTGGACACACGTTTTGATGAATCTTCTGCCTGTCTGTCTCTGTCTCTCTCTATCTGTCTCTCTCTGTCTGTCTCTCTGTCTGTCCCGCTCTCTCTCTCCTCAGTTGCTTAACAGTCGATCAAAAATTTTCATATTTGTCACATTAGACAACTTCCGCAGTTGATGAAAGCGTACAATCTCACTTCCAGCTGTACCACATGGACAGCACACATAACTGAGACCTCACAACGAAAGTCCGTGTACATGTCTGTGCCAGCCAGTGGCAAATTAAATACAAAGTTGCATGTCTCTGCTATTCTGCTCTCCACTCCGCAGGACCTACATATCTTTCTGACCTTATCAGTGTTTACACTCCTGCAAGAAATCTCCGCTCTTCCTCTGACTGTTACCTTTTGAAACTTCCTCGTGTCAATACAAGAACCTATAGTGAACGTTCTTACTTCTTTGCTGCTCCTCACATCTGGATTGTACAACCTTCCTCATCATATCCGTGCATCTGATTCTATTTGTGCTTTTCGCTCGTCACTAAAAACTCATCTTTTTAAAACCTGACTCTCAGCTTCCTTGTTCTCCAACACCACCCATGTCAGCTCACTTTGGATGTATGTAGAGTGGGAGGGGGAGAGTGTGTGTGTGTGTGTGTGTGTGTGTGTGTGTGTGTGTGTGTGTAGAGGGAGGGGGTGGGGGTGGGCGGGGGCCAGGGGTAGGCTTTTTTGAGAAAGAGTGATCATGAATGTTTCATGTAATTTGTAATATTTTTCTTTCATGTAAACCACCCTGAGCTCTTAGAGAGAAAGGGCGACATGTAAGTGTACATTATTATTATTATTATTATTATTATTATTATTATTATTATTAACTTTCTTAATTTCTTTTAAAATCACATATGAACATCTCCTGCACTCTGGTCGCCAACCGAGCAACGTAAACACGCTACCAATCTGCAATTTTTTTTTTTTAATAAGAGAAAAAAGACCGAGTTTCAGACAAAGAAGGCTTCTCTTTTCCTAATCACCCCGATAACGTCTTTCTGAAATAAATGTTCCCGACGCTGGACACACGCAGAAAAAAACGTCTTGTCTTGTCGAGGATGGGAGGTAACCGCGTTCTTTGTGCGCGTGGAGGGGGTGTGGAGGTAGGGTGGGGAGGGGATGACGGGAGGAGGAACAACAAGAAGGCCGAGACGACATGACCCATTTATGTGGATATTGTCAGATGGGGCGATTAGCGTGGGGCGTGTGTTTTGCAATCTTCTGGGTCGGTGTAACGACTTGTTGAAAGCAGGAGCAGGGAAATTTTCAGTTTTAACTCACTCAGTACGGCCAGTCCTCTCTTCTCTTCAACACAGACCCCTCGGATGTCCAGTGGGTGTCTGAATGACCCAACCTTTAGCTTCCGTCGTCAGAATTGTGGTATTCTTTGTCAACATTCACCTCTTCAGTATAAGAGCCTTCCTCTTGCAATATTTTGATGATGGTAATTGGGGTGAAACGCTGTTAACGTCGTCTCTTTCGCCGTTCGTATGGAGAGAGTTAAATTTAATCTGGAAGGCTGCTGCTGAAGGATTTTCTTTGGGTCCGTCTGCCTCTGTCTGATGACCCGCTTTCTTTCTTTCTTTCT
>NC_134884.1:21065404-21075404 GCF_041734735.1 Babylonia areolata
CCGTTCCAGACTTGTGTCCTGGAGACCCGTCGAAGGCAGTGGCACGGAAGGGAGGGAAACAGGAAAATCTGTAACAACCCAGTATCTCTGTAGAATATGTTGTTGTTGTTGTTTACCAGTCGTAAAAGAGTACATCCTACCCCCTCCCATCCCTTCCTTAAGCAATATTCATTACACAAGACAAGGGAGCAAGTGAATAACCTTTGCATAACCCACCAGCGTACTAAAGCTATTGTCGTGAAAAGTATTTGAACTGTTTATTTTAGCTTTCCCAAATAATAAAAGGGGTAAACCAACACACAGTCTCAAGCGTCCATTGCGACTAACTATCAAGGGCAATAACAATATTTCAGTACCCACTAGTTCCAAATAATAGAAACAGCACCCAGTAAAGCTACAGCACAATTACATCTCATTTCAATATCCACACAAAAATGTTTGGGAAAATTTACAGACTATAATCAGGATTTTTTAACATAACAAAGAAACCAAATTGTGATAATAATCCGAGCTGAATATATGGCAAAATGACATACCTAAACAACAAATTTACTAATTCCCCCTAAATATTTAGAAATAAAAGAATACTGGATGTAAAAGATTCCCAGTTAAAAAAAAAATCGCCCCAACCTTACAAGCAACAAAAACCTGACTCAGTCTGATGTCAACAAACGTCACAAGTCGCATAACTAAAAATTACGAAGACAAACACAAACTCCCTCACCTGTCACCAGGTAAATAGGCACACCACTGGTCCAGGGTGAAACACAGACCAACACTGAAGAAGGGGGTGACAAGGAAAACGCCACACAGCTTCACTGACAGCACCCAACAGCACACACGCTGGAACGGCGACCCGTCTCTCCTCAAAGCTCGGCATCAACAGCCAAGGGGAATCTTCCTCTCCTCACTACATAGATTTTTGAACTCGTTCAGAGTTAAAAAAAAAAAAAAGTCTTCAGGAGAAGGGACATGCCACACACATACCCCAGACATGCACGTGCATACGCACGAAGGAGAGAGAGAGAGAGAGGGGAGGGGGAGAGGGGAGAGAGAATGGGGGAGAAGGGATGGAAAAGAGTTACACATGAACACGTTTGATCGCCAACGAGCCGTGACGGTGAGTAAAAAACGCTATAGACACAGCAACAAAGGGTAAAGCCGATCAAAGTATACACAATGTGTGAGTTATATAACCCGACGTGTACTTTGAAACATGCGCACACACACACACACACACATAGATGTATATATATGATACTCAGTCGTGTCCGACACTGACCAGCAGAACAACAGAGGAGGCAACTGCTGTTCCAACTATCTGGGCTAGAATTTGATTATAGTGGAGAGTGTCTTGCCCAAGTTACATCCCCACTCTCTCGGCCAAGAGGGTTTCAGGACAGTCGGCGTTGGGATGGTTCCCAAAGGCCAACCAGTGCAATTTTGCTTCCTAGTTTGAGAGTCATAGCCCTTCACAAAAGACTAAGCTGTAAATGGTATCCCATTGACTGGAGAAACCATTGATAATACAGCTCTCTCACTTTGCTGTTGGCCCAAATGTAAACTTATGTCAATCTGTGATGTAAGCCGAGTGTCGGGCCTAATAGATGTGTATATATATATATATATATAGAGAGAGAGAGAGAGAGAGAGATCCACATGTTTTTTGTGTGTACGTAAGTGTGGGCGCGCAGCGATAAAATACCGGGAAAAGGACTGAGTATTGTGAAATGCACTGTTACAAAGACACATTTCATGAAACCATGAGTGCTTGCCAGAATGATTTTCGTTCTAACTTTGTCGTGAATGGCTGTGATTGTTCTTCTTTATCCTTAGTAATATGTCCTTTTCAGTTGTTTTTTTTTTCTAGCCACACGCACACACACGCACACGCACACACACACACACACACACACATAATTACACACATACACACACAATTTTGCACATACACACACACATACACATAATTACACACAGACACAGACAGACACGCGCGCGCGCGCACACGCACGCACGCACGCACGCACAAGTTTTCACAACGATGATAGCTTACTGTATATTTTGAAAACGATAATGAACATCACAAGAGTGTCTCTTGTTGTCTTGTGTAATCCCCAGAGTCTCCATAGCTCTGAAGACAGGGCTTGCCCCCCAAAAAAAATCCCTTGAAGTTTTCAAGGAAATAACAAACCTCTATCTCCGTCTCCTTGTCTCTGTCTCTACATACACACAAACCCACACTCACACCCACACCCACGTACACACACACACACACACACACACACACACACATACATACATACATACATACCCACATGCACATTTCTATTATTACTACTGCTACTGCTACTACTACTACCACTACTACTACTACTTCTACATACACAAATGATTTATACATATGAACTATTGGGAAAGCACAGACAGAAAGATAGAGAGACACTGAGAGACAGAGACAGAGAAGGTGGGGGTAGAGTTAGGGTCAAGGTCAGTGTCAGGGTCAGGGTCAGGTTCGGGGGCAGGGGATGAATGGGGAACGGAATAAAAAAATAAAAAAAAAAGTCAAGAAATAAACAAAAATTCATCCATCTAGGAACCATCACTCATCACCACTACCATCTCATCACCCCCCCCCCAGGGGCCAGCACTCTGTCTGCTGTCACACAGGGGCCAGTACCCTACTTTCATACAAAGCCCAGCACTCTGTTGTCACAAAGGGCCCGGTACTCTGTTGTCACACAGGGGCCAGCACTCTGTTGTCACACAGGGACCAGCACTCTGTTGTCACACAGGGACCAGCACTCTGTTGTCACAAAGGGCCCGGCACTCTGTTGTCACACAGGGACCAGCACTCTGTTGTCACACAGGAACCAGCACTCTGTTGTCACAAAGGGCCCGGCACTCTGTTGTCACACAGGGGCCAGCACTCTGTTGTCACACAGGGACCAGCACTCTGTTGTCACACAGGGACCAGCACTCTGTTGTCACACAGGGCCCGGCACTCTGTTGTCACACAGGGACCAGCACTCTGTCTGTTGTCACAAAGGGCCCGGCACTCTGCTGTCATACAAGGGCCAGAACTCTGTTGTCACAAAGGGTCCTGTAATGCGTTGCGTTGTGTGGTGTGGTGTAGTGTTGTAGTGTAGCGTAGTGTAGTGTAGTCTAGTGTCGTCCCCCATGGCCCTACATCACTTGTATTGTATTGTATTGTATTGTTTTGTATTGTAGTGGAGTGGAGTGGAGTGGAGTTGAGTTGAGTGCATTGTGTGGTTTTGTGTTGTGTTGAAGTGTAGTGTAGTGGATTGTAGTGTAGTGTTGTGTAGTGTAGTGTAGTCCCCGTACCCCTGCATCAGTTGTATTGTAGTGTAGGGTAGTGTAGTGTAGTAGATTATAGTGTAGTGTAGTGCAGCATAGTGTAGTGTAGTGTACTGTATTGCGCTGCGTTGTGTTGTGTTGTGCTGTGATGTGTTGCATTGTATTGTATTGTATTACTATTCTCCCGAGGGAGAGCGCATCGCCACAGTACAACAAAGCACGTGTATTTGTTTCAGTATTCAAGTGATTTTGTTTTTCTCCATAATATTGCCAAGGACAACTGGCTCTCTTTTTTTCTATTGCCGTAGGTTCTTTTACGTGCGCTTAGAGCGTGCTGCACACGAGACATCGGCTTACTGTCTCATTCAAAAATGACTGGCGTTCAGACTACCACGAACCACTCAAGGTTGTTTTTTTTTTTTTTTTTTTATTTTCTGGAGGGGGATACAGATTTTTGCGAGCGTGTGTGGGATTCGAACCTGCACTCTCCGACTCTCTCGCTTTTTATGCTGACACGTTACTACAAGGCCACACCACCAACTAACTCGACCTGCTCCTCTTTTCCCCTTTCAGTAATGCCGAAGACTTTTTCATCCTCTCTTCCATCCTGTCCCCCCCTCCAGCCCCCCCCCCCCCCACACCCACCTGCTCCTGCCAGAACAATGATCTGGATCTTGTCTCGTGTCTGTCCCTCGTCCGGCTTCGTTTGATTAAGGAGGTTGGGGTGGGGAGGGGTAGGGAGGAGGCGTGGCGGGGCGGGGCGGGGAGGGGAGGGGTGTGGGGTGTAGTTGGGTGGATGCCTTTTTCAGCCCTGCTGCCACGTGTCTTAATCTCTTGATTCTATCGTTTGTCCAGCTTCTTCGGTGTTTTTTTTTTTTTTTTTTTTGTTTTTTTTTTTTTTTTCTCCTGGGATAATTTTCCCCTGAGGGGTCCTGTCAGTTCTGTGGATGTAGACCCCCAGAGAGACTGCTGCCTTCAGCCTGACACTCACTCCCTAGAGGCTTCCCCTCACCCCAAACTCCGTGCCTGCGAAGAAGGGTGTGTTGTAGGAACTGGCGAAGGTGATTCTCTTAATTAGCTCGTCAACGGAGGTCGGAAGGTTGGGGTGTGTGTGTGTGTGTGTGTGTGTGTGTGTGTGTGTGTGTGTGTGTGTGTGTGTGTGTGTGTGTGTGTGTGTGTGTGTGTGTTGGAAGGAAGGAAGGAAGGAAGGAGGAAGGGAGAGAGGGGGAAGGGAGGGGGCGTGTTGCCATCCCTCTCTGTCCCCCTCCCCCTCCCTCCTTCTCTCATTCTCTCACCCGACTCAACCCAAAGCCCTCTACTCACGGGCCCACCCCGTTCCTGTGTCCATCAGGAGGGGATTCAGAGTCCCCTGTTTTAAAATCCCACGCGGTGCGTGGTTTGTATCCTGCTGTTTCCGAACGACCTTCAGTGTGTGCGTGGTATTGTATTGTATTGTATTGTATTGTATTGTATTGTATTGTATTTCTCTTTTTATCACGACAGATTTCTCTGTGTGAGATTCCGGCTGCTCTCCTCAGGGAGAGAGCGCGTCGCCACACTGACAGCGCCACCCATTTTTTTTTTTTGGTATTTTTTCCTGCGTGCAGTTTTATTTGTTTTTCCTGTCGAAGTGGATTTTTCTACAGAATTTTGTCAGGAAAAACCCTTTTTGTTGCCGTGGGTTCTTTTACGTGCGATAAGTGCATGCTAGCACACGGGGCCTCGGTTTATCGTCTCATCCGAATAGCTAGCGTCCAGACCACCACTCAAGGTCTAGTCGAGAAAATATCGGCGGCTGAGCCGTGATTCGAACCAGCGCGTTCAGATTCTCACGCTTCCGAGGCGGACGCGTTACCATCACTCCACTGGCGGTGATCTGGGTGCTAGTCTTTCGGCTCGGTGAGGCCATTGTAAAGCGTTGTCCCGTGTGAATAATAAGAATAATGTAGGTGAAAGGAACCCACTGCATCACAACAGGTTTTTGTTGTTGTTGTTGATATTACTGTGTACAAAACCAGTGTGTGTTTGCTAGGGAATGACTTGCATTACCGGCTTTGGTCTTTTTTCTTCTCTTAAGTGTAAGTTCAATTGTGGCAGGTCCACTACCTTTTCGTTAGCTGTGCTTGACTATGTGTGTATACATATGTATGTGTACACAACTACATGCATGTATATGAATGTGTATTGTGTGTGCGTGTGTTTATGTAAGTTTGTGCCTGCCTATGTGTGCGTATGTGTTAGGGTAGCTGTTAGATACACATGTATGTTAAAATGTATGTATGCAGTGTGTGTGTGTGTGTGTGTGTGTGTGTGTGTGTGTGTGTGTGTGTGTGTGTGTGTGTGTGTGTGTGTAGTCACATTTTGGTGTGTGTATGTAACATAGATATAATGTTTTATGTTAACAAAAGCGTTTTTGTAAAGCACCTAGAGCAGATTTCTGGATAGTGTGCTATATAAGTATCTATTATTATTATTATTATTATTATTATAAGCACTAAAACCGTGCAAGGGATGTGGAAGTTTGTTTCAACTACATGATGATTTTGGAGACTAGCAGTCTGAATGTTTGACATGGGAAAAGCAAATACAACACAATACAAAACAATACAATACAACACAACACAACACAATACAGTACATGTATGCACAGTAAAGCACAACCCAGCATAATATAGCACAGCGCAGTACAGTACAGTACAACACAGTATAGTTCAGTACAGTACAGTACAGTACAGCAGAGCATAATGTAGCACAGTGTGTCGATATGCTGTCATTCCCCACTTCCTTGTAAGCGACCTCTGAACCGTCACTGGATCATCGAAATCTGTACACCGTAAAGTTCAGTGATAATGCTATTTGTTTGATTTGGAATGAATGAATAAATAAATAAATAAATATATATATATATATATATATATATATATATGTGTGTGTGTGTGTGTGTGTGTGTGTGTGTGTGTGTGTGTGTGTGTGTGTGTGTGTGCGTATAGTGTATTCGCATCCGCGCGCGCGTATGCGTTTGTATATGTATGTATGTATCTATGTATGCATGCATGTATGTATGTGTGTGTGTGTGTGTGTGTGTGTGTGTGTGTGTGTGTGTGTGTGTGTGTGTGCGCGCGCCTGTGTGTGTGTGTGTGTGTGTGTGTGTGTCTGCGTGCGCGCGCGCCTGTGTGTGTGTGTGTGTGTGTGTGTGTGAAATATGTACTATGTGTATTTGGTGTATTGATTGTACCGGAATCGTATCCGTGTCCCCTCCAGACGTCGGTCCGCGACACTAACCACTTTGCCAGGGCGGCGTGGCCGGTGTATTGAATACCACATTGTCAAGACGTGTGTGTGTGTGATTTGCTTATTTATCATCATTATTGGCTTTTTATCTTATTTTCATTTATTATTATGATTATTATTATGATTATTATTATGATGATGATGATGATTATTATTATTATCATCGTTATTATTATTATTATTATTATTATTATTATCATTAATATGTTTATATATTATTATTATTAATTAATTGATTAATTATTTTCTTTAATTATCTTTTTTTTTTCTCAAGGCCTGACTAAGCGCGTTGGGTTACGCTGCTGGTCAGGCATCTGCTTGGCAGATGTGGTGTAGCGTATATGAATTTGTCCGAACGCAGTGACGCCTCCTTGAGCTACTGATACTGATACTGATACTGATGGTGATACTGATACTGATATTGATGCTGATACTGATACTGATGCTGATACTGATACTGATATTGATACTGATACTGATACCGATTTGTCAAAACGGAGTTCTCTGTGTGAAAAGTGGGGCCGTGCTCTGGGCAGAACGTGTCTGGACAAAGCAACACCACCAGCAGCATATTTTTCTGTCTGGAAGTATGTTCGTTGTACTATCAAAGAGAATGTTTTTTTTTTTTCCTACGGCGGCAATCCCTTTCTTGCCGCTGGTTCTTTAACGTGTGCCAACTGAAGTGCATGCTGCACATGAGAGCTCGGTTTATCGTTTTCTTAGAGGTTTACAGCCAACAGAGAGTTTGAAGCGATGCCATCCTCCGTTCAAAAACCTTAGTAATGGTTCTATCAATTAGTCGACCGATAAATCAATCAATCAATCAAAAATCAATCAAAAAATCAACCAATCAATGATTCAATCATTCAAATCATACCATCGGTCGACATGTCGTTCGGCTGACCGACCTCTCGTCCTCACTTACTCACTCACTCACTCACTCACTCACCCACTCGATCCGTCTTTCATCAATCTCACCCGACATTCGCACTAAGCCGTCATGAAGCAATTTACAGGAGATTAGCAGCGATACCACACAATGGGGAGAGCCTGCTCAAACCTGGAGGGAGTGAAGATTAAGCACCCCCTCGACATTCACCCATAAGGTCAAGTTGTTCTGCCAAGAGTCGGTGGCTGTTGTTCTGTGGACGAAGGTCAAAGGGTAAAAGGGGGTGGTGACCAGCTGTTCTGTGGCTTGGGTCAGGAGCTGTGGAGGAATGGTGTTTATCCTCTTGATATCAACGAGCCAGCTTGTTTGGGGATTTTTCCCTCCCCGCCCCCCGCCCGTTCTGTCTTATTAGGGAATTCGATAATAGTCGAACGAACAGAGTTATACGGTTGTGAAACGACCATGCTGTACAATACGATACGGTACGGTACGATACGATACGATGCAATGCAATGCAATGCAATTCAATGCAATGCGATGTGATACGATACAATGCAATACAATGCAATGCAATGCAGTGCAATGCAATGCAATATGCCAAGCAATATTACGCACTGCACAACAATGCAATGTTCTGCAACAGCATAGATTAGAATAGAATAGAATAGAACAGAAGGAATAATATAGAGTAGAACAGAACAGAATAGTCTCAAAACAGTCGGTGAGTTCTTTCCTAGGGGCAACATCTGTTACTGTGTTCGCCATTCAGTGAAACCCACACAAAGCCATCTGATGTTTAAGATTACCGAGTGTTTGTGAGTGTGCAAGGTGTTCGCTATAATTTTTTTCCTTCCAATATACTTTTAAAATGATAGTGATAATAATGACGATAATAATACTAATGAGGTTAAAATGATAAAAAAAATAATGACGATAATGATGATTATCATCATCATTATCATCATCATTATCATCATCATCATCATCAATATCATCATCATCAATATTATTGTTATTATTATCATTATTATTATCATCATCATCGTTGCTGTTGTTATCTTAATTTTTAAAAATTAAGATAAATAAATAAATAATTATTATTCATTTAATATTCCTTGCCAATGGAAACTTCGGGCGCTCTGGAACACGGTCTTTTTTTTTTTTTTTTGACGGTCATGATCACAGGGTGAGATTCACACCAACAGTTTCAGTTTCAAAGCGTGCGGTGTGATCCATATGCTCGCATCACTGGTCGGTCCTTCAGAACCGACCGTAGGGACACTGGGTAGCCATTGTAAGGTAACAGATTTTGCACACAGCAAGTGCACATTGTAAGAGAGATAACAGATAAGGAAAGAGAGAGAGAGAGATATCAACAACAACAGTTTCCGTTTCAGTAGCTCAAGGAGGCGTCACTGCGTTCGGACAAATCCATATACGCTACAGCACATCTGCCAAGCAGACGCCTGACCAGCAGCGTAACCCAACGCGCTTAGTCAGGCCTTGAGAAAAAAAGTAAACAAATAGAAGATAAATACACAAAAAAGAACTACTACTACTACTACTACTACTACTACTACTACTAATATGTATAAGGCGCAAAAACTTGATGAAATCAACTATACGCGTAAAAAAAAAAAAAAAGAGAAAAGACAACAATAATTATAAATAAGCAAATAAATGTAAAAAAAAAAAAAAAAAAAAAATGCAGACACACATTCACACATACACACACATATACATAACAGATATGCACCAAACATGCAGTTTCACAGACATGAAAGCACAGTCAAATACACATAAACATACATGAGCCCCAACAACAACAACAACAACAAAAACAAACAGAAAGAGCGTTGTGAAAAAAACAAAGAAACAAACAAAAAACACTGAGAGGACAGAAAGAATGACTGAACGAAAAAGGAAACCATTCTGACAGAAAGAAATACAAAAATTGATACAAAGAAAGAAAGAAAGCAAGAGAGAAAGAAAGAAATACGAGCATAGGAAGAGGAACTGGATATAATAAAAAAAAGAAAAAGAAAAAAAAGCAGAAAAAAAGCAAGAAATAGAGAGAGAGAGAGAAATAAAAGAAAGAAAAAGAATTGTATAGAAAGAAACACAGAAAGAAAGATTGAAAGAAGGAAAAAGAACTGGATATAAAGAAATGAAGAAAGAAAGAAAGAAAGAAAGTAATAATTGGAAAAAGGATTGGATATTAAAAAAAAAGAAGACATAAAGAAAGAAAAACGAAAGAAAAAGAATTGTATAGAAAGAAAGAAAGAAGGAAAGAAGGAAAAAGAACTGGGTGTAAAGAAAAAAAAAGAGAAAGAAATAGGAAAGAAGGAAAATAGAACTGGATAGAAAGAAAGAAAGATTGAAAGAAGGAAAAAAAGAACTGGATAGAAAGAAGTAAAGAAAGAAACAAAGAAAGATTGAAAGAAGGAAAAAAAAACCTGGATATAAAGAAAGTAAAAAAAAGCAAGAAAGAAAAGTAGAAAA
>NC_134884.1:21087904-21102904 GCF_041734735.1 Babylonia areolata
GGTAAAGAATTAGGTGCAGTAAAGGCCTTTTTTTTACAATTCTGCCCATTTAACGACACTAAACACAAAAATAAAGAACGACACAAAACATAGAAATATAGAAATAAAATGAAAAAAAATGATATGATAAGAACGACGAATAAGAATAGTAAATGGAATAGTCTATTAAAAGTAACAAAGCAATGAAAAGAACAATTGGTACATTGTCATGTACGTATGGAGAGAGGGGGGAGGGAGAGAGAGAGAGAGAGGGAGAGAAAGGAAGGGGAAGGAAGAGAGAGGGGGGAGGGGGAGAGAGAGGGAGGAGAGAGAGGGGGAGAGAGAGAGGCAGATATATATATATATATATATATATATATATATATATATATATAGGGTGAGGGAGAGAAAGGGAGGGAGAGAGAGAGGGAGAGAGGCGGGTGGAGAGAGAGAGAGAGGGGGAGAGAAAGAAAGAAAGAAAGAAAGAAAGAAGAAGAAGACGAGAAGGACGAGGAGGACACATAAAAGCGAGAGGAGCAGCAGAGGATCAGGATAATGGTCAAGGGACTTCCGGAAGAGAATGAGACCCCCTCTCCACACCAAGAGGAGGGTGGGGGTTTGGGGGGGGGGGGTGTCAAAATAAATCATTAACACTCTCACACTGACACAGATACAAACAAACATGCAATTCAGCTACACACACACACACACACACACACACACACACACACACACACACACACACACACACACACACACACACACACACACACACACACACATCTATCTCTCTTTCTCTAGATATATATATATATATATATATATTGAATAGAATATGTCTTTATTACCAAGTGTACCGGGGTCACAAGGAATATTGGGGCGTGTGTGTGTGTGTGTGGGGGGGGGGTGGGGGGGGGGGCGGAGGGGGGAATAGTACATAACAAGATACGAACATAAATCGAAAATCATACACAAACACAGATAGAGTAGAAATTAGGATACATACAAGTGCATATCAATATAAAAACTTGTGCATACTCACACATGCACACACTGCACACACACACACACACACACACACACACACACACACACACACACACACACACACACACACACACACACACATACACACACATTTGAACAGAAGCTGCATATTGCATATGGATGGGGCTGATGACTAGATCATATACATTATATATATGTATATATATATATATATATATATATATATATATACAGAGAGAGAGACAGACAGACAGACAGACAGAGTTGTATAGATCTATATATATTTCGCATCGAGCCCTACCCTCACCCTACTCTTTTTCTTCTTCCTTCATCCACACCCCCCCCCTCCCACCCCTCAGCCCCCTCAACCCCCCCCCCTCACCACACCACGTTAGTCCAAAAAGGTCAGTCAGTCATGTGGGGCCCAAAGCAGCACTCCGTACCGGTCATCAGGGGAACTAACTGACGCCACGGAACCGGTGATCGCTCTTTTCATGTCCGAAAAGAACAGAAAACACATGCTGTCCCAAAGTGGCGCGCTCGCTCCACGGAGGACAATTATAATACCTATATATATATATATATATATATATATATATATATAGTATCGCATATATATAGTGCTCGCATGCGCCAGGCATCTCCTACTGCTCCTGTGGTGGGGGAGAGCGCAACTGTAGGAGCCTCCGCTCCCTGCTGATGCCTACCAGATTGCCCACTCCTGACCAAGAAGCCCCAGGATGCTATAAGTGCCACAAAAGGTGCGTCATTTGCAAAGATCACATGCAGGAAACAGACACATTCACTAGTGACACTACACACGAAACATTCAAAATCCAACAACACGTAACGTGCGACAGCAGCAACATCATTTACCTACTGGTCTGTGATAAATGCAAGCAAGCACAATATATAGGAGAAACAAAGAACACTCTCAAGACAAGATTCTACTTACACCGCAGTCACATCAAACAGAACACGGGCACCCTAGTCACACGCCACTTCAACCAATCCAGCCACACAATCACTAACATGAAATGTATCATCATAGAACATATTCACGGAAATTCACACACAGTCAGACAAACCAGGGAAAAAAAGTGGATGGACAGACTGAAAACAGTGGCACCTTACGGGCTGAACATTCGGGACTAATAGCCATAAGGAGGTCCCTGTGGTTGCGTTTGTGGGGTGTTTGTGGGGTGGTGAGGACAACGATAGAGGACTCTCCCTCTCTCTCTCTGTCTGTCAGTCTGCCTTCTCTCCGCCTGTCCGTCTGTCTCTCCCTCTCCCTCTTTCTCCCCCCTCTCTCTCCCCCCTCTCTCTTCGTCTCTTCATCCTCTCTCTCTCCCTCCCTCCCTCTCTCTCTCTCTCATTGTCAGCCATCTGTCCGTCTGTCCCTCCCCTCTCTCCTTATTTCTTCCCCCCCTCTCTCGCTGTCTGTCTCTCTCTGTCTTTCCCTCTCTCTCCTCCTCTCTCACAGTCCCTTCTCCCTCCCTGACCCCCTCCCTCTCTGTCTCTCTTTCTTTTTCCCCCTCCTATTATCTGCCCATCTATTTTTTCTCGACCTCTCTCTCGTCCTCTCTGACTACTTTACTCACCAGCCTCTCTTCCTATTCCCCAAGCAACACTTCACACTGTTCTTTTCATGCTGCATGCCCTGGATGCAGTTTTTACATGAGTTTTTTTCATGAGCTTTGTTAACCTTTTTGTTTTCTTTGTTGGTGTGTGTGTTGCATTTTGACATACCAGTAAACGCCCTTGATGAAGACCAGTGGTCGAAACCGGTCGGGCATGTGAGAAACTGTTCTGTTGTTTTCCTTTTTTCTATTGTTATATATATATATACCTATGTACACACACACACACACACGGAACCGGTGATCGCTCTTTCATGTCCAAAGAGAACTGAAAACAGATGCTGTACCAAAGTGGCGCGCTCGCTCCGCGGAGGACAATTATAATACCTATATATATATATATATATATATATATATATATATATATATATATATATATATATATACAGAGAGAGAGAGAGAGAGAGAGAGAGAGAGAGAATGAATGAATGAATGAATGAATGAATGAATGAATCTTTATTTTCCAACGGTGAAGATATTAGCACTTTGGCCGACTTACACATCTGCCGTTGTTCTAAGAGACACACAAACATGTACGCAGAGAGAGAGAGAGAGAGAGAGAGAGAGAGAGAGAGATCAGGGCCCGTTTTTGCTGTCCTTCAAGGATGATAATAGCAGGCTACGGGCAAACTGTTGCTGTGCCCTTTGGAACTCGTTCTGTCATCACTCCTCGGAGTCTTTTGCTTTGTTTGTTTCTTTTTTTTTTTTTCTTTTCGTTTTTTTTTTCTTTTTCTTTCTGTCAGATTCGCCCCCACCTATTTTTTTTCTTCTTTCTGCCAGACGTTTTTCTTCTTCTTGTTTTTTGCCAGATGTACGAAAGATGGAACACATTCCATGGAGGACAATTAATACCTATACACCCCTCACCCTTCTACCCCTATCCCATTTTTCTATCGTCCTGCAAGCTGGGAAGAAGGTTGGTGCATGACCAGTCTCTCTCTCTCTCTGGCAGTGCTCATTGGGACTTGTTCCGTCATTAACTCACTCAGTACGGCCAGTCCTCTCTTCTCCTCTACACAGACCCCTCGGATGTCCAGTGGGTGTCTCAATGACCCAACCTTTAGCTTCCGTCGTCAGAATTGTGGTATTCTTTGTCAACATTCACGTCTTCAGTATAAGAGCCTTCCGCTTGCAATATTTTGATGATGGTAATTGGGGTGAAACGCTGTTAACGTCGCCTCTTTCGCCGTTCGTATGGAGAGAGTTAACCCCATCGGACTCTTTTACGGGTTTTTTTGGTTTAAAAGAAAATATGTTCTTTCTTTCAGATGTACAAAGATAGTACTCCAAGGAGGATTACGAATTCCTGTAGACAACCATCTACCTGAAGATCTAAGTCATCAGCCCCATTCTTATGCAATATGCAGCTTCTGTTCAAATGTGTGTGTGTGTGTGTGTGTGTGTGTGTGTGAATTTGTGTGTGTATGTGCGTGCGTGCGTGCGTGCGTGCGTGCGTGCATGTGTGTGTGTGTGTGTGTGTGTGTATGCACAAGTTTTTATATTGATATGCACTTGTATGTATCCTAATTAAAAAAATTTCTACTGTATCTGTGTTTGTGTATGATTTTCGATTTATGTTCGTATCTTGTTATGTACTATCCCCCCCCCACCCCCCAATATTCATTGTGACCCCGGTACACTTGGTAATAAAGACATAATCTTTTCTATTCTATTCTATTCTAGACCCCCCCCCCCCTTTTCTCCTCCTCTGCCTCCGACTCCTGTTCCTCCCCTACTCCTCCCTCTCCTCCACTGCCTCTCCTGATTCTTTCTTTCTCCTGCTGAGAACTGAAGGTTAGGCGCATGGCCAGTTTTGAGCCTGTGCCCTATGGAAGTCGCTCCATCACCCTTTAGAGTTTCTTCTTTAATGTATGACTTTTTTGGGTTTTTTGTTCTTATTTAACCTGGTCAGCAACCTTGTTGGGCACCAAGAACCACTGCTGGCGACTGTCAAACGACGGAAGATGGCATGGTTTGGTCACGTCATACGACATAACACCCTCTCCAAAACCATCCTACAAGGGACTGTAGAGGGAGGGCGCAGACGGGGGCGGCAGAGAAAGAGCTGGTCCGACAACGTCAAGGAATGGACCAAAATGACGATGCCAGATCTCCTCACGACAGCTGCCAACAGAACGGCGTGGCGAGCTATGACATCTTCCTCGTGTCCCCCCAACGACCCCAGCGGTCGAGGGAATGGGTGAGTGAGAGTGAGTGAGTTCTTATTTCTTTCGCCCTCCCCCCTCCCTCTCTCTCCTTCCACCCAACCGCCCAGCCCTTTCTTTTTGCCACCTTTCCTCTCTCTTTCACCTGGAAAATGCCATGTGAGAAATTTCCTTCATTGAAAAAAAAAAAAAAAAAAAAAAAAAAAAAAAAAAAAAAAAAATCCATGTGCGTGTTTATGTGTTGTTTTTTGTTGTTTTTTTTTTCTTGTTCTTTTCTTTCGTTTTGGCGTCTGCTTCCTTCTCGTTTACTGCCTTCACCCGATCACACACAGTAGGTATAGTTTTTTTCTTTTCTTGAACTCTTTTCACTGTTGTTATTTTGTTTCTTTGTTTTGTAAATCATACTCTTGTTTTCAGTGGCGTGTGCATCCTAATCTTAACCCTCGCCATGTCCCATTTTCCTGACACTGGAATTGTCTGGGTTTTCTTACCCTGGAGCCGCATAGATTCTCATTCTGACACTGAACATTTTTTTTTTTTCCGCGTGTGGTTAAAGGTCCCTTACATAGCCTGTCACGACTATCTGGTCAGTACAGTAAACTCACACACACCCACCCACCCTGTTTAGAGCTCGGTATAGGGACTAAGGCGGGGCCCAGTTCTCTCCCCCCCCCTTCCACCTTCCTGTGTGCATGTGACATAGACTCTAATCCCCAACCTTCGTCTTTTCAGTCAGTGATTCTGATCTCCATTCCACGTCTTCTTTCCCGGCAACACATTGACTCTAATCCTAAACCCACGCCTTTCTTTCACAGGCTCTAAATCTGAAATTTACGCCCCACCTCTATCCTCCATCCCGTGATATTTACAGACGAAATCCTCGCCACACAGTTCTCGTTCCGTTCCACGGAAGCTCTGATTGTGAACTTACATCAGTTCGTAACGAGTAACGCACAGACGCTAATCATTTCTTTCATTGACACACACATTTCTGACCCGTGTCCTTCCACCAAAGACATGTCGATCCTAATCCTTAACCATTACCTTTCTTTCTTTCTTTCTTTCTCTCACTGCTACACAGACAGGGGTACGTCGGCTAGATGCCATGCCTAGCGAGCTAATGTTAGAAGAAAAGTTGCTGCCATGTCTGGCGAAATTATGTCCAGGACTGTGCCTCTCTGTAGCATTGATATAGATACAATTGTGATTCTGACGTCAGGATTTATGTATGATATTGTGCACACACACACACACACACACACACACACACACACACACATATATATATATGTACATATATATATATATACATATATACATATATATATATATCGTATTTGTATTTTCTTGTGTCTTAGAAACTTTATGGTTTCATGAGATTATAGTATTCTGTTCTATTCTGATTCTAGAACTCTCCGATTCATCCTAAACTCTATTCATTCACGGTCGCGCAGACTCTAACCCTAAACCCACGCCTTTCTTTTGATGACGTGTAATCCAACTCCAAAGCCAACCACTCTCTGCATGCTGACAGCTGCACAGGCAAGGTGACATCATCTCTTAATTCCGCGTGATAGGTTAGACATGTGATTCTGTCAAACTTGCAACAACTGACATTGAAAAACAAAACAAAAAAACAACAACAACAACAACAAAAAAAGCACACACACACACACACACACACACACACACACACACACACACACACACACACACACACACACACACACACACATTGCACACACACACACACACACACACACACACACACACACACACACCAAAAACAATACAAAAAAAACACGAACAGCCCCCACAGTTCCCTTACTTGTATTTTGTCAATTGTAGAAAAACAAATCAACCATGTACACAAAAAGGTGAAACAGGCAAGGCTGGTGTCATAACATCGTGGGTGTATTTGTTAGTTTTTTTTGTTATTAAATGTGTATTCAGTAACATGGGGATGGCTAAAAAAAAAAAGAAGAAAAAAAAGAAGGTTTTTAGATTTACATTACAATCATCGAAATCAATTGAAGACAACGATCTTCCATATTATGATTTCATCTGACTCAGTCACTGAATTCAGTTCATATCAATTTCCTTTCCTTTGATTATTTCATTCAGTCTCTCTCTTTTTTTTCTGCTGTATATCTGTAAGCGGGAAAAAACATTACGGATTCGTTTTCAACCATTGTCTGCAATTTCTAAAACGCACAAACTGTGGAAAAAAATGTTCTCTTTTACCTCGTCTGTCGAAAACGAATACAACTCATACGTCTACCGACCGAAGTCGCAAATCGCAGGCACGAGACTTCCCTTACCTAAACACAGAATGGCGTTCAAGTACAGTATAAGAGAGCTCACGGCCCTCTTTGATCGAGAAATGTTGTCAGAATGGAAATGAGATGGAGAGGTCTCTCTATACTGAAAATAACCTTTAGTTAGTCGGTAGGTGTGTGGTCGGCTTTGTACGTATCCTGTAGGGGACTGTACTGTATAGTAGTGTTGTTTCAAGTGCAGATGGTCTATCGTTGCAGTGTTAGTCAGGTCGCTTTGTTAGTTTTGACGAGCCGGGGTGAGCTGGGACTGAGGTGAAACAGGTCTTTTGATGTCGCTTAATTGAATTGGGGATGTGAACGGTTCTTTCATTCTTTCTTTTTTTTTGACTCACTTGTGTAAACAAAGTGAGTCTATGTTTTAACCCGGTGTTCGGTTGTCTCTCTCTCTCTCTCTCCCCCTCTGTGTGGGTGTCTGAATGACCCAATCTTTAGCTTCCGTCGTTAGAATTGTGGTATTCTTTGTCAACATTCACGTCTTCAGTATAAGAACCTTCCGCTTGCAATATTTTGATGATGGTAATTGGGGTGAAACGCTGTTAACGTCGTCTCTTTCGCCGTTCGTATGGAAAGAGTTAACATTGACATTTTCTCTGCAAATACTTTGTCAGTTGACACCAAATTTGGCATAAAAATAGGAAAAAATTCAGTTCTTTCCAGTCATCTTGTTTAAAACAATATTGCACCTCTGGGATGGGCACAAAAAAAAAAAAAAAAAAAAACGAAGCCTAATTATATGCAAACTGCATTTACTGTTATATTTATATTTTTTGTATTCTCTAAACTTGGCACTTTGATCTGATGTTCTGACCCAACAAGAAGAGGAGTCATTATTATCATTTTCTGTTCAAACAGGAACTTCTTTTGCTAAGCATGGAAGTTATATTTATTTTGCAAACGTTTTGGTGCAGACAGTAAAAAAAAAAAGGAAATTACTCTGTAATTAATGCTAGGGGAGTTAATTTGCTTTAAACTGATCTTTCTCATCTTAAACATTACATTTTGAAATTATACTCAATACATAAAAAGCTTGGATTTAAAAAAAAAAAAAGTGTATCACAAGTGAGTCTTGAAGGCCTTGCCTCTCTTGTTTGTTGTTGTTTGTTGCTCTCTCTCTGTCTCTATGTCTGTTTCTCCCTTTCTCTCTCTATGTCTCTCTCTGCATATCTGTCTGTCTGTCTGTCTCTTTCTCTATGTCTTTCTCTGCATGTCTCTCTCTGTCTCTGCATGTCTTTCTCTGCATATCTCTCTCTGTCTCTGTCTGTCTGTTTCTCTCTGCGCGCGCGCGCGCGCGTGTGTGTGTGTGTGCGTGCGCGCTCGCTTGTTTGCGTGAATATGTATGAGAAATAGAGACACAGACAGACAGACACCTCCGCACCCCCCTCACCCCTCCCCACACATGCACAGACACGCACGCACCACACACACACACACACACACACAAACGCGCGCACACACACACACACACACACTGATATGCACAGAGAGAGAGAGAGAAAGAGTGAGAGACAGATACAGAGACAGAGACAGACAGGCAGATACAGAGAGAGAGAGAGAGAGAGAGAGAAAGAGAGAGAGAGAGAGAGAGAGTGTGTGTGTGTGTGTGTGTGTGTGAGAGAGAGAGAGAGAGAGAGAGAGAGGAACAAGAGGGAGACACAACAAGGTAAGGGAAAATTCCGGTTAGTCACCTAGCTGGGTCAGCAACCTGTTTTCTCATGACGTGATGATGACACGCACAAAAGATAAATGCTCGCACACTTGTAGACTGACTCACTCGCTCACTCCATAAATAATTTCCCGAAGAATGACCCATCTGTTCTGACTCTGCTCTGTTTACTCTCCGCCACCAGATAGAATAGAATAGAATACTAACACAAAAGCTTATAGTCACATTCTATTCGTCACACACTAAGCATTTTTTTGGGGGGTGGGGGTGGGGGGTAGGATAGAGAAACGTAGGATGTTTCAACTCACAGGTGAACAGACAAAAAGTTTTAACGACAAATTGTAGGTGTTTATAAATATGGTTACCATGTGACTGAAATTATCATTACCAGTCTTTAATAATCTGATTAAGTATTGCTCCTTTACCGAATTTCGCTGGAAAATAAAAGCATAGTGGAGTAAGAATCACACATGAAGAGACTTTGCAACCTGTGACACAAGTGTAAGTGTAGTCATGTTAAAAGAAGAAGAAGAAGAAGAAGAAGAAGAAGAAGAAGAAGAAGAAGAAGAAGAAGAAGACCACCACCACCACACGAGAGCTGTTGTATTGTCCTAAACTTTGTTACGATCCTAATAAAGATATTTACTCGCTTGATAAATAGATTTAGATTAAACGCTTCCTAAACTAAGTCTAATAATAATGGTAGACGGATACTTTTTTGCGGAAATAATAAGGCTTGATAGGTAAAATGTAGGTAAAATACTCTCGTTCAGTAATTATGGTAGATGTGTGTATGGTCACCATGCAGTATAGTTGCTCAAATACATATCATTGGCCATTTTCACAAGATAAAACATTTTTTATGTACCTACTTCTGTTGAAGATACATTTCCGTCAACTGTCAGTCTGATAGTATTCTAATGGTTGAACTAGTTCGAAAAAACAAACAAACCCAGAAGTCCTGTTGGCTGGTAACTCCGATAACTGGATTTTGATCATGTTGTTGGTACCTCTATCTTGTTTACAGTAAGCTGGTTTTATTTCTTAATCACCACAGTTGGGCAGACACACACACACAACACATACACACACACATACACGCACACGCACACGCACACACACACACACACACACACACGCACACGCACAACACACACACGCACACACACACGCACGCACACACACACACACACACACACTCTCTCTCTCTCTCTCTTTGCTTCTCTCTCTTTGTGTCTCTGTCTTTGTTCAACTCTCTCTCTCTCTCTCTGTCTATCTCCTTTCTCCACCCCACCCCCACTCTCTCTCTTTCTTTCTCTCTTTCCTTCCATTTGTTAGTTTATATATATATATATATATATATATATATATATATATATTGCCCTCGTTCTTTATCATGGATGTTAAAACGGAAGTCCCCGCCCCTCCTACCCCTATTGTCATTGGCAGAATAGCCTAAACAATA
This sequence comes from Babylonia areolata, assembly GCF_041734735.1. Taxonomy (NCBI): domain Eukaryota; kingdom Metazoa; phylum Mollusca; class Gastropoda; order Neogastropoda; family Buccinidae; genus Babylonia; species Babylonia areolata. Next base: position 21,098,164 of record NC_134884.1, read on the forward strand.
AACCATTCAGACTTCAGACTTCTCTCTCTCTCTCTCTTTCTCTCTCTCCCCCTCCCTCTCTCTCTCTCTCTCTCCTCTCCTCAACCCCCACTCCCCACCCACCACCCCCGCACCTCACTCTGTTTCCATTTCCAAACCCACTAATGTCCACTCCCAGTGGACATTACAAGCATTCATTTGAAGAATGAACGTACGTCAATTGATCAGCGACAAAAGACTACAAAAGCAGAAGCTGCATCTGTAAAGAAGTCGGGGTGAAGGGGGAGGGTCTGGGGGGAGAGGGGGGGGGGGCTGGGGTGTGTGTGGAGGGGCTGGGGGGGGGGAAGGAAGTACAGAGAAATGAATCCAGAAAGAATCAGAAAGAAACGGGTGACAAGGAGCAAACATTGCTTCGTTGTGTCTCTTTCATAAATTCCCCCAGCATCCTCTGCATATAACCGGAAATGACTTCCGTTTCCTGGATGACGTCACTGCCCAGCTTTAAGAAAATGCGTCTAGGTGGGGTAGGGGTAGGGGTGGGGGTGGGTGGGGTTGGGGTCCTCCTCCCTTCCCCTTCCCCTTCACCATCCACACTCACATTTTTTTTCTTTTCTTATTTGGACAAAGAACAAAGACTGTGTGTTGCAGAAGGGCGGGGGAACGCCATACTTCTCTCTTTGTGTGTGTATGCTATAACTGGTCATCGTTCATAGCTCTCTCCAGGCCTACCTCTACCTCTGCAGACATACACATGAATGTGCGTTGGTGTGATAACACGCAACGTGAAGGGACTTACATCAATTGAACGACCAAGACGAGAGCGAGATTCGAACCTAGATCATCACAGACACAGTATTCGCATATAAGCGCCATAGCAATTCTGCCTAAATAGAAATCATGTTTAACTCTCTCCATACGAACGGCGAAAGAGACGACGTTAACAGCGTTTCATCCCAATTACCATCATCAAAATATTGCAAGCGGAACGCTCTTATACTGAAGAGGTGAATGTTGACAAAGAATACCGCAGTTTTGACGACGGAAGCTAAAGGTTGGGTCATTCAGACACCCACTGGACATCCGAGGGGTCTGTGTAGAGGAGAAGAGAGGACTGGCCGTACTGAGTGAGTTAAACCAAAGATAGAACGTGCTCCAAGGAACGCTCGCCCCCCTCCCCTCCCCTCCCCCCTCCGTGTCCCCTCCCCTCCCCCTCCGCCCCCCCCCCCCAAAAAAAAAAAAAAAAAAAAAAAAAGAAAGAAAGAAGTTATTCCACTTCCCGACAAAGACTATGTGACATACCTCACTGAACACTACAGCTCAAGAATTTACCCAATGTCGCCATTCCATATCTATCGAAGAACGTAGGTAAATCAGCGGATGACAAAGTAATGAACTGTGTCAGAAGTCTATAAACACGCACCACTTCCCCGATAGCTGACCCACACCCCACCTTTTTTTTTCCCGAGAGTCGTCGTCGGCGGCGTTCGAGATCGTGTTTACTGTTCAGAGGCGATTATGAGAAACGGAATCAGGTCAAGAGAGTGATAGGGCGGAGTGTGGGAGAGTGGCGCTGAAGATAGGTTGGGGTGGAAAGTTTGTAGGGTGGAGTGGGGTGGGGTGGGGGGCAGTTTTCAGTGTACCCAGGTCAGGTCAGATCAACAGGGAATGTCTCCCCCCCCCCCCCACCCACCCCCCATTCATCGGACTGTAGCAACACACATTGTATCTTGGAATTCGTGGAACTTGTTCAGACGGTTGTCCTTAAAACGCACAAAGACATTCAAAGACATGTTGACAATATCCATATTTCTTTCCCTGTATTTTCCGTTTGTAAAGACGGAAAAAACTTGTAAACTGGTTTATAACATTGTAATATATACTATACGTTTCTTCCCCTCCATTCTTTGACTGGCCTTCTTTACGTCTCTTGACAGGGGAAGAAATGTAGAGTATATATTACAGTGTTATTTAAACAAATTTACGATTTGTCCGTTTAAGGAACGAAACTGAATGGAAATAACACAGGGGAAGAAATGTGGAGAGTGACGACATTATTAAATGCTTGGTTATGTCCGTTTATTCATCTATTTATTGACAGAGCCCACAAAAGAAAAGAGACTGGCCAGGTTTATTCGATGCGTCACGTTTCAGTAGCAGATTATTGTCCTGGAGTGAAAAAAAAATCATTTTAAATCATGGCAAATCGTAAATCACAGGACTTGGAAAGAAGAGATAGAAATCATGTTAAAAGAAAAAAAAGAGAGAAATGTCGCAAACGTAACGGGTAGGTTGTACCTTTTAGTTGCAGATTTTACGCTCGCGTACGCTCCCACTCAAAGACACACACACACACACACACACACACACACAGAACACAGAACACTGAAATGTTTATTGGCTGTAAAGCTCTAGTGAAATAGTAAGTACTAATCAGAACAAAATGGTGCAAAACAGATAAAATGGAACAGAAAATAAAAAAAAGAAAACACACCCCAAAACCATCAAAACCCATCATATCAATACGCACATATCATATAATTACAATGTCGAGATTGATCATCAAAATGTAGCTCTTCCTTTTTATTTACGCTTTTTCCTTAGAAAACCCATACTAATTGTTATTGATTAAATGAGTATTTGGACCGATGATGGACGTTTTCCGTATATTTATTGCCTCAGATACATATTATTTTTTGCAAGTGAAAGTAACATATCTTCATTTTCTACCATCAGTATGAAGATCAAATCTTTTCTCTGCGCTGGAGCTGTATTGAAAAGGGTACAGGTTTTTTTTTTACAGTTCGTCGTATCTTTTACAGTTAGATATGAAATGATTTTCCACAGAGAGAGAGAGAGAGAGAGAGAGAGAGAGAGAGAGAATATTGGGGACATAGTTATATAAATTTACTTGGTAGGAGTGTAAAAAGCACAAATAAGTTTTGTTATTGTAATTTTCATTCGAAAATCAAACGAAATTCTATCATTTTGTTCTCTGTACACCATCTTTATCCTCCCAGGTAATAGCTTAGAAATATTGTAAGATCGTTTTTCGCCGACTTTTTGTTCACGCGAAAAGAAGAAGAAGAAGAAAAAAGAAGGGAAATAACTGTGCAAAAAAAAAAGCGAAGCGGACGTCATCCACACAAAAAGAGGGGACTGATTTTTCCATAAATTATAGACCATCAAATATTTGCCTAAGGGAAGTCATAGAAAAAAAAAATCATCGAGATAAAGTTGGAAAAAATCATTGAATTGGAAAAGGAAACAAAAAAAGTCGCCAAGACTTGACGTGCGCATATTTCATTACTCAACAATAAAATGATTCTCAAGAGGTGTGTTCTTAACTGGGGATTCACATGCGGATTGCTGTTAATTTCTTTTTTTTTTTTTTTTTTTTTTTGTCTGAGCGCGTTGGGTTACGCTGCTTGTCAGGCATCTGCTTAGCAAAATGTGGTGTAGCATATATGGATTTGTCCGAACGCAGTGACGCCTCCTTGAGTAACTGAACTGAACTGTTACATTGCAGTTTCAGTTCAGACAACGCAAGCTGTGTTTGTTCACATACCTAATTAAGGGATGATATGGCATATACTCACCTTTACATCTTGAAGGTTCATGCAGCCACAATTTTATCATTTTACACTGCTCTCTGTATTTTATGTCACAGATAAAAGAAACCTTCACTTGGGTTGTGCGGTATATGCTTTTCACTACATTTTGATTTATCGGCTTTGATTTAAAAAAAAGAAGAAGAAGAAGTAGTGTGTGTGTGTGTGTGTGTGTGTGTGTGTGTGTGTTTTCGTGGAAGTGATCGAGTACAATACAGGTGGCCCAAAATTGTATTGTGTTACTATTTTTTGTCACAACGGATTCCTCTGTGTGAAATTCGGGCTGCTCTCCCCTAGGGAGAGTACATCGCTACACTGAGAGCGCCACCCATTTTTGCATTTTTTTTCCTGCCTGCAATTTGATTTCTTTTCCTATCGAAGTAGGTTTTTCTACATAATTTAACTAGTGACAAACCTTTTTGTTGCCGTGGGTTCTTTTATGTGTGCTAAGTGCATGCTGCACAAATGACCTCGGTTAATCGTCTCAGCCAAATGACTAGCGTCCAGACCACCACTCAAGGTCCAGTGGAGGGGGGGAGGAAATACTGGCGACTGTGGGATTGGAACCAGTGCGCTCAGGTTCTCTCGCTTCCTAGACAGGTGCCTTACCACTGGGCCAACCCTCCGCTATGTTGTCCCTCACTTGTTATATGCACACTAAGCATTCCACACTGTGGATGAAAAATCAGACAGGGGAAACGGTCTGGTACTTTTAACTCACTCAGTACGGCCAGTCCTCTCTTCTCCTCTACACAGACCCCTTCGGATGTCCAGTGGGTGTCTGAATGACCCAACCTTTAGCTTCCGTCGTCAGAACTGTGGTATTCTTTGTCAACATTCACGTCTTCAGTATAAGAACGTTCCGCTTGCAATATTTTGATGATGGTAATTGGGATGAAACGCTGTTAACGTCGTCTCTTTCGCCGTTCGTATGGAAAGAGTTAAAACCTTTCAATATGACTTATAATCTGTGACTCTTTTCCCTTCCTATTTGTGTCACTATTCTGCTACTTAATTTTTGACTTTTTCCCCCCCCCTGTGACTTTCTTTGCTACAATTATTGGAACACTGACCAAGGAGTGAGTAAAGTCTGTCTCCTTCTCCATCTGGATTTGTCCATCTTTCAGTCAGTTTCTGTTTGTCCTCTCTCTCTT
>NC_134884.1:21110404-21120404 GCF_041734735.1 Babylonia areolata
TTCCTAAGAGCAGTTTTATTTGTTTTTCCTATCGAAGTGGATTTTTCTACAGAATTTTGCCAGGTACAACCATTTTGTTGCCGTGGGTTCTTTTACGTGCGCTAAGTGCATGCTGCACACGGGACCTCGGATTATCGTCTCATCCGACTGACTGGACGCTCAGTTTGATTTTACAGTCAAAGTTGGGAGAAAGGGCGAGAGCGGGATTCGAACCCACACCCTCACTGACACTGTATTGGCAGAAGAGCGTCTTATCCAATCTGCCATCTTTCTCCTGTGAATGCAGGGACAAAGCTTGGGGGAAACGGTGGCCACTTAGATGACTAGCATCCTGTTTGGAAGCGAGAGTCGTGTGTTCCATTCTTACAAGGACCATGTGTTTTTTTTTCTCTAATTTTAACTCCCTCGTCCCCCTTCACTGGATATCTTGTGGTGGTCAGGACGTTTGTCTTTCGGAGGGAAAATACTTACTGTCCCGTGGGAGGTGTATCCTGAGTTACACATACAGTAACACGTAGAACATGTTACAACGAAGACATCTGAGCTTCAGTGGATTTCTTATTCGTCATAGCATCAGTTATTCAGGTTAAACGTTCAGAGTGATTTTGGATGTTTCTTCCTTTTCTTTATCCTGATTTATAAAATCACAATTCTTCATCAGTATTCCGTCATCGCCAATGATCGTTGCCTGGTGGTGACAGTTGATCCTTCACCTCATCATATTTCACATCATCACTCCCACCCCCCACCCCCCCCACCCCCCCACCCCCTTTCCCCCAAACTGTGAATTTAAATGTGTCGGTCAAATCCAACATTCGGCTGTCAATATCGTCAGCCCAGCCTCTTATTTAACTCTTTCCATACGAACGGCGAAAGAGACGACGTTAACAGCGTTTCACCCCAATTACCATCATCAAAATATTGCAAGCGGAAGGCTCTTATACTGAAGAGGTGAATGTTGACAAAGAATACCACAATTCTGACGACGGAAGCTAAAGGTTGGGTCATTGAGACACCCACTGGACATCCGAGGGGTCTGTGTAGAGGAGAAGAGAGGACTGGCCGTACTGAGTGAGTTAAAACAAACGACAAACACAAACAAACCAGTACAGTGCAATATGATAGGTACAGTGCAGTGCAGTATAGACAGGTACAGTTTAATACAACGCAACATAGCAAATGCAATACAAAACAATACAATCCAACACGATACGATACGATACGATACGTTACAGAATGCGATACTATGCAATACATACACATTACAATGTTATACGATACGTTAATCATTGAACGAAACGATGCAATACAATACAATACAATACAATACAATACAATACAATACAATACAGCGCAGCACTGTTACACAATGCAATGTAACGGAAGGCAGAGTGACGGGCGCAATAGCCGAGTGGTTAAAGCGTTGGACTTTCAATCTGAGGGTCCCGGGTTCGAATCACGGTGACGGCGCCTGGTGGGTAAAGGGTGGAGATTTTTCCCATCTCCCAGGTCAACATATGTGCAGACGTGCTAGTGCCTGAACCCCCTTCGTGTGTATATGCAAGCAGAAGATCAAATACGCACGTTAAAGATCCTGTAATCCATATCAGCGTTCGGTGGGTTATGGAAACAAGAATATACCCAGCATGCACACCCCCGAAAGCGGAGTATGGCTGCCTACATGGCGGGGTAAAAACGGTCATACACGTAAAATCCCACTCGTGTGCATACGAGTGAACGTGGGAGTTGCAGCCCACGAACGCAGAAGAAGAAGAAGAGAAGTAACGGAAGGCAGAGTTAACTGGTAAATGGCTGAAACCTCAAGTGAACTGAGCAATCGTCCCCTATAGAGCCTTGCTAACAAGACACAGCCGTTCTCGGCTGCATGCATACCTGACGGATGACAAAGGGAGATTACACAGGCCAGTGCAATGGGGACACAGTGAGCGTGAGAAATAGTCTCCAATTACTCGCAAATGCCAAACGGCATACAACGCCGCGCGCATCTTCCCTTTGTCTTCTATCCTCACTTTGTTTTGTTAAATATTGATAGATGATACGACGGGCGCAATAGCCGAGTGATTAAAGCGTTGGACTTTCAATCTCAGGGTCCCGGGTTCGAATCACGGTGACGGCGCCTGGTGGGTAAAGGGTGGAGATTTTTACGATCTCCCAGGTCAACATATGTGCAGACCTGCTAGCGCCTGAACCTCGCTAGCCTGAACCTCCTTCGTGTGTATATGCAAGCAGAAGATCAAATACGCACGTTAAAGATCCTGTAATCCATGTCAGCGTTCGGTGAGTTATGGAAACAAGAACATACCCAGCATGCACACCCCCGAAAGCGGAGTATGGCTGCCTACATGGCGGGGTAAAAACGGTCATACACGTAAAAGCCCACTCGTGTGCATACGAGTGAACGTGGGGGTTGCAGCCCACGAACGAAGAAGAAGAAGATAGATGATACATCAGGTGTATTGCAAACAAAAATCTGATTGGGCTGTTCATCGTTTAAGGAATAAAATATGTAAGGATTCAGTTTCAGTTTCAGTTTCAGTAGCTCAAGGAGGCGTCACTGCGTTCGGACAAATCCATATACGCTACACAACATCTGCCAAGCAGATGCCTGACCAGCGGCGTAGCCCAACGCGCTTAGTCAGGCCTTGAGAAAAAAGAAAAAAGAAAAAAGGTGAATAGATAAGATAAGCGTACATAAATAAGTAAATAAATACATAAATAGATAAATAAATAAATAATAATTGTAATATGAAAAAAGTAGTAGTAGTAATAATAATAACAATAACAATAATAATAAATAAATAAATAAGACAACAATGATGATAAATAAGCAAATAAATGTAAAACATGAAGACACACATTCACACATGCATAACAGATATGCACCAAACATGCAGTTTCACAGATATGAAAGCACAGTCAAGATTCAGATTTATTGGATCAATTATGCGAGATGAAGCGCATTTTTTGTCCTTTGTCGCGAAGCACTTAGTGAGAGGTAAGAGAAACTCGTTCTACCACAATATCATAAACAGCCCTGCCAGTGTGTTTGAGTTGAGTTTACTGTTGTCGAATACTGATACTTCTGTTGAATCAAAGTTACGTCTGTACTTGCATACCGCTTTTTAAGTTTAAGAGAAATAGATACTTCATAGATTGTTCTGTTACTCTTAATCAGTTCTTGGTTTTGTTTTCGGTTTCATTATTATAGTATGTTCTCTGCACTTTATGTTGCATAATTATATCATGAACTGTTTGCACACCCTTTCATTTGGGGCCACGGCCTATAATGAATAAATCATCCGTATCCGTATGTATCCTCTCTCTCTCTCTCCACACACACACACACGCACACGCACACACACACACACACACACACACACACACACACACACACACACACACACACACACACACACACACACACACACACACACACACACACACGTCTTCGTATGGATTCGCAAAGTCAATAAAAGGATTTTAAGCATTCACCTAGTCTCATAATCTGTAGATTGTGAGCAGCATGGAAAAAAAGAAAATCTAAAGAAGGTAATGATTATGTGCTGAAAAGGAAGCAAGCAAGGTTTGGAGGTTAAAAAAAAAAAAAAAAAAAAGGAGAAAGAAATTCTTTCCGGCCAGATCCGTCCTAGGCTAGGCAGCACTGATACTGGCTGAAAACCATTGCAAAACGTGAGGTGACGAAGGAACTGGGCAATCAGTCTCAGTCCAATCTTCCTGACAAGACACGGCTGTTCTCTACTGCACACCTGACGGGGGGGGGGGGGGGGGGGGGGGGGGGGGGGGGGGGGGGGGGGGGGGGGACACAGGCAGATTACAGGCCGATGCAAGGGGGGCGGGGGGAGGCTGTGTGTGTGTGTGTGTGTGTGTGTGTGTGTGTACGGTGGGGGTGGGGTGGGTGGGGGGGTTGCAGGGGGGAGCGGACTCTGAGCGTGAGAAATAGGCTCCAATTGCGCGCGAACGCTAGATTAGCTTAACAACGGTGCGTAAGCTTCTTCTTTCTTTTCTTTTCTTTCTTTTTTTCTTTCTTTTTTTTTTTTTTTTTTACTTCCGTTTACTTTTTTTTTCTCCTTCTTGTTCTTTCTTTTTATCTTTCTATCCCTAATCTTGTTTCTTTCTTTCTTTCTTTCTTTCTTTCTTCTCCTTCTCATTCTCCTCCTCCTACTCCTTCTTCTTCTCCTCCTTCTCTTCTTCTTCTTCCTTCTCCTCCTCCTTCTTCTTCTTCTCCTCCTCCTCTTCTTCTTCTTCTTCTCCCTCTTCTTCTTCTTCTCCTCCTCCTCTTCTTCTTCTTCCTTCTCCTCCTCCTTCTTCTTCCTCCTCCTCCTCTTCTTCTTCTTCCTTCTCCTCCTCCTCCTTCTTCTTCTTCTCCTCCTCCTCTTCTTCTTCTTCCTTCTCCTTCTTCTTCTTCTTCTCCTCCTCCTTCTTCTCCTCCTCCTTCTTCTTCTCCTCCTCCTCCTCTTCTTCTTCCTTCTCCTCCTTCTTCTTCTCCTCCTCCTCTTCTTCTTCTCCGTCTTCTTCTTCTTCCTCCTCCTCTTCTTCTTCTTCCTCCTCCTCTTCTTCTTCTTCTCCGTCTTCTTCCTCCTCCTCCTCCTCTTCTTCTTCTCCTCCTCTTCTTCTTCTTTCTCCTCCTCCTCCTTCTTCTTCTCCTCCTCCTCTTCTTCTTCTCCTCCTCCTCTTCTTCTTCTCCTCCTCCTTCTCCTCCTTCTTCTTCTTCCTCCTCCTCCTCTTCTTCTTCTCTCTGTAGCTTTGTGACCTTCCACTGCCATTAGTGGGAAAGTGCTGTAAAGAAGCAAAGACAAAGGAAAAGGTGTTACGTGTGCAGTCAGTGTGTGTGTGTGTGTGTGTGTGTGTGTGTGTGTGTGTGTGTGTGCGTGTGTGTGTGTGTGTGTTCAAGCACTTTTTTTTGTTGAAAAACAAACAAACAAACAAGAAAAGGAGACAAAACAAAGATTATGATTTTGAGAATAATTAAAACTTTATTATGCTTTGCAAAGACTTCAGATATCTAATCATCATATTTGGAAAAAAAGGGTTATTTTCAGTTTCAACTGTTTTACTGCAGCAAGGACAATTTAAGCGCCCTTGATTTGCTTTTTTTTTTTTTTTTTTTTTTTTTAGCTTTGTTCTTTTTTTTCTCTTTCAGTTTTTAGTAACGTTATTAGTGAACAACAATTGAAACCGACTCCTGCCCTGAACTGAGCGGGTATTTCGCAATACAGATACGTCCACATAGCATCATATTTTTTTTTCCGAATAGACTTACAGACCTTTAGATTAACAGATCCTTACATCATCTCCACCCCGCCTTTCATGAATGATATCTTTTAGAAAAAAGAAGGGACGGGCGCAATAGCCGAGTGGTTAAAGCGTTGGACTGTCAATCTGAGGGTCCCGGGTTCGAATCACGGTGACGGCGCCTGGTGGGTAAAGGGTGGAGATTTTTACGATCTCCCAGGTCAACATATGTGCAGACCTGCTAGTGCCTGAACCCCCCTTCGTGTGTATATGCAAGCAGAAGATCAAATACGCACGTTAAAGATCCTGTAATCCATGTCAGCGTTCGGTGGGTTATGGAAACAAGAACATACCAAGCATGCACACCTCCGAAAACGGAATTTGGCTGCCTACATGGCGGGGTAAAAACGGTCATACACGTAAAAGCCCACTCGTGTGCATACGAGTGAACGCAGAAGGAGAAGAAGGAAAAAACAGAAGGAGGGAAAACAAACTCCAAAGCTGACTCAATGCTGTACTGAGGGATGTAGTTAACATGTTCCATGTCTGGCTTAGTAATGCGACATGCGCGGTGGACATCGGAAGATACTGGCGCGTTCTTGTCGGACTCCGGTAGGGTAATGTTTGTGTCGCAATGTTGTACACCGTAGAGTAAGAGTTAAGTGACAAGCGGATCCCATCGCAAGGCAAGGCCATGTTACTTTTGTTGTTTTCTTTTTTAAGGACTTGCTTGTAAAGGCTTCACGGAAAGATTGTTTCAGCGAAACCAACCAGCTAAGACACGGATGACTTGTTCGGCTGGTGGTACAAAAGAAATGTTTTGTTTTTACTCAGTTGTAAAAATGACAACAACAACAACAACAATAAAAAGTGAAACGAAAGTAGATAGATAAGATTGGTGATGATGATTTAGAGAAAATCTAACTTATATCCGGTGTGTGTGTGTGTGTGTTTGAGTGTGCATGCGTGTGTATGATCATACGTGTGTGTGTGTGTGTGTGTGTGTGTGTGTGTGTGAGTGAATTAGTGAGAGAGAGAGAGAGAGAGAGAGAGAGAGAGAGAGAGAGAGAGCTCTGTAAAACAGAACCTGAATCTGAAAATTCCCCACCGTCACCCCCCCAATCCATACCACACTCCATTACCGTCTGTACCTTGACCCAGTTCTTCTCCCACTCCTCTCTGTCTCTGTATGACTGTCTCTGTCTCTGTCTGACTGTCTCTGTCTCTGTCTGACTGTCTCTGTCTCTGTATGACTGTCTCTGTCTCTCTGTCTGACTGTCTCTGTCTCTGTCTGACTGTCTCTGTCTCTGTCTGACTGTCTCTGTCTCTGTCTGACTGTCTCTGTCTCTGTATGACTGTCTCTGTCTCTCTGTCTGTCTCTGTCTGACTGTCTCTGTCTCTGTCTGACTGTCTCTGTCTCTGTCTGACTGTCTCTGTCTGACTGTCTCTGTCTCTGTCTGACTGTCTCTGTCTCTGTATGACTGTCTCTGTCTGTCTCTGTCTGACTGTCTCTGTCTCTGTCTGACTGTCTCTGTCTCTGTCTGACTGTCTCTGTCTGACTGTCTCTGTCTCTGTCTGACTGTCTCTGTCTCTGTATGACTGTCTCTGTCTGTCTCTGTCTGACTGTCTCTGTCTCTGTCTGACTGTCTCTGTCTCTGTCTGACTGTCTCTGTCTCTGTCTGACTGTCTCTGTCTGACTGTCTCTGTCTCTGTCTGACTGTCTCTGTCTCTGTATGACTGTCTCTGTCTGTCTCTGTCTGACTGTCTCTGTATGACTGTCTCTGTCTCTGTCTGACTGTCTCTGTCTCTGTCTGACTGTCTCTGTCTCTGTCTGACTGTCTCTGTCTGACTGTCTCTGTCTCTGTCTGACTGTCTCTGTCTCTGTCTGACTGTCTCTGTCTCTGTCTGACTGTCTCTGTCTGACTGTCTCTGTCTCTGTCTGACTGTCTCTGTCTCTGTATGACTGTCTCTGTCTGTCTCTGTCTGACTGTCTCTGTCTCTGTCTGACTGTCTCATTACTCCATTCTCACCATCAGGATAAACTACGCCGGCTTATTCGTTTCCTTTATTTATTTATAGTCTGTTCATCTGAGATAATGGAAAATAAATGATATTATTATCATTATTATTTTGGATTATTATCATTTCTATCATAATGATGATGATTGTTAATGTCAATTAGAAATTAACATTTCTGTATATTCGAATGAAAAAGGGGGGCGGTTGAGGTGGAGGGGAGGGGGGGTGGGCGAGGGGGAGGGGATTAAGAAAGGAAGAGAGAGAGAGAGAGAGAGAGAGAGAGAGACAGAGACAGAGACAGAGACAGAGAGACAGAGAGAGAGAGAGCAGAAAGTGGAAAAGATAGAGTACAAAATGTAAAATTGAGAGGGTGAGTGTCAGTCACTCTAGAAAGAAAAAAACATAATATTGGAAGGGTGTGTGTGAGAGGGAGGAAGGGGGAAGCGGCATTAAGACCAAAAAAAAAAAATAAAAAAAATCAATAATCAAATATTGTATGCACTACTTCTGTAGATTATTATTTGAAAAGAGGTTCATGTGGGGACCTACATTAAATAAATAACCACGCTGGCTTACTCATACAGTTCAGATCCGACAAGAAAACCATTTGCAAAGAGATCCAGATTTTGACAAACACGCCACACTGACCTGGAGGAATCTGGTGAACTGTTCTCTGAACGGCGCCAAAAGAGTCTTCACAGAGAACTGTTCTCTGAACGGCGCCAAAAGAGTCTTCACAGAGAACTGTTCTCTGAACGGCGCCAAAAGAGTCTTCACAGAGAACTGTTCTCTGAACGGCGCCAAAAGAGTCTTCACAGAGAACTGTTCTCTGAACGGCGCCAAAAGAGTCTTCACAGAGAACTGTTCTCTGAACGGCGCCAAAAGAGTCTTCACAGAGAACTGTTCTCTGAACGGCGCCAAAAGAGTCTTCACAGAGTGGAAAGAAGGAGGAGGAGATGAAAATAGGGTGGAGGAGGAGCAGGGAGGAGGAGGAAGAGGAGGAGAAGAAGAAGAAGAAGAAGAAGAAGAAGAAGAAGAAGAAGAAGAAGAAAAAGAAAGAGGAGGAGGAGGAGGAGGAGAAGAAGTAGAAGGAGGAGGAGGAGAAGAAGAAGAAGTAGAAGAAGGAGAAGAAGAAGAAGAAATAAATAAAGAAAGAAAGAAAGAAAAAACGAAGAAGAAAAAAGAAAGAAAGAAAGAAGAAAAGAAAGAAAGAAAGAAAGAAGAAAAGAAAGAACAAGAACAAGAACAAAACTTTAATCTCCAGGCCTCCGGCCCCTAGAAAGAGGTCAAAAGTACACAATATGGTGATCACTCAACCACAACAAAATGTAAAATACGTACTAACTTAACCTGTAGAACAAAAGTGCCTCTCGTGCATTGTAAATTAATTCTAACTTTCATCATTGTTGTCACAGAATTCCTGTCGTATCTTCAGGGCATTAAATATATAAACGCATAGTTTACGAATACTGTAAACAGAACCATTCTTCATCAAGTGAACATACGACTGACCTTCAGAGTTCAGATGTTTTTGCCGCAGGTCATTGTAAAGGACACAATTGTTTATAAAATGGTTTTCATCTTCGATTACACTACAACGTTTACATGCGTAATTTGAATTACATTTGAATGTTCTTCTAAAAAATGATCCATTTATTGGGAGCAAACCAAGCCGTAATTTTACTAAACAGTCCCTAAAACACTTTTTATCCACATATTCAAAATATTGTTCACACTGAAAACCAGTTTTAAACAGTCTGTAGTTATGATATATATCTTTAGACATTACTGACTCGTCCCACTCCTGCATAAATATATCTTTCATTCTTTGCTTAAATAATGAAAGAAGAAAAGAAAGAAAGAAAGAAAGAAGAAAAGAAAGAAAGAACGAACGAAAGAAAGAGAGAAGAAGAAGAAGCAGGAGGAGGATGGGGAGAGTGAGGCGGAGGCGGAGGAGGGAGGAACAGGAAGGGGAAAAGGAGGAGAAGAAGAAAGAAAGAAAGAAAGAAAGAAAAAGGACTCTTTTCATCCCTACCCCCTCCCCCACTACCCCCCCCCCCCAACACACACCCTATTTTCATCTCATTCTGTTTGCAGTTAGGGTGTTTGTTCTGAGTGTGAATTAAATCCGGTAGGAACCCCCCCAAAAAACAAAAACAAAAACAAAACAAAACAAACAACAACAACAACAAAAAAACAAAACAAAACAAAACAAACAAACAACAAACAAACAAAAAACCCACACAAAACGGCAACAACAACAACATATCGAAACCCGTAAACCCTCAAGACATGTGGGAATCTGTCCACTCCGCTGTACTGAGCCAGACCTACTTCCTCCACAAACGAGAGCCATAAACTTCTGACAGCAAGAGGCCGAGCCAATATGGGACTGCCTGCCTTCTCCCCTGGATGGCGCGAGTAAGCGGTTTCTAAAAAAAAAAAAAAAAAAAAAAAAAAAAAAATCCAAATCTTGTCAAGGGGCGTGTTGGGCGTGTAAAAGGCTTGATGGAAGACAGAGAAATACAGAGAGAATTACAGGAATAGAGTAGAAGGCGTGGGAATGGGGGTGGGAGGGGGGGTGGGGGTTGGGGGGTTGGGGGGGGGGGGGGTTGAGGGGAATTGAAGGACAGAGAGAGAGAGAGGAGCTGGATATAGAAGGATGAGGAGGACATTCACACACACACACGCACGCGCGCGCGCACAC
>NC_134884.1:21125404-21132904 GCF_041734735.1 Babylonia areolata
TGGATTAAAATGAAACGCACTTTGAAAGTATCCATACATCTACGAAACGAAATCCTCACAAAACTGCTGGATTAAGATGAAACGCACTTTGAAAGTCTCCACACATCATGAAGTAAAATTCTCACCTCTCGGTTGACTGACATCTGCCCTATTTAGCGACACGTATAGACACCAGGGGTGTTGGGAAGGATATCTGTTTCATCTGTTTGGAAAATGTTCTGAGACATTTTTTTTGTTGTTATTGCTATTCTTTGTTTTTGTTGTTGTTTCTTATCTGGAGAGGGTTTTAACAATGACTGGCCTGGAGATCACTCATGTCAGATCTGACGTTCAGGGAAGTGGGATGTGTCGGCTTGATATCATTCAAGCCACGGTATGTAACGCATCTTGGTTATCAGTCTGGCCCATCAAGAGTTCACCACTTCGTTGAAAAACCGATGCACATTTTGACGGTTTGGGGTTACCCTAAACTACCCTTTGACGCCAAGAAGGGACGCTAGACGTTGGCAAGGGGATCATTTTCAACAAAAGAGGTAAACCTGAAGTCTGAATCAGATAGTAATCCACTCCCGTCATTATAATTTGCTGCTCGCGCCTCGGATTTCCAGACACTCACCTACCTACCCCCCACGATGGCACAAGGACTTGGCTAATCCAGTAAACGGGCGTCTGACAGTGCGTTGGTGACATCTTGATTACTTGTTGATGGAGTGACAGCTTGGAGAGCGGGAGGTCCGTGGATGGGGTCTTTGTGTGTCATTTCTCACCTTGCTGACAGCGACAACATGCAGTTATCGACAATTCTTTGGATAACAGTAGACTGAGGTCAGGAGAAGTGGAGGACATGTCTTTTTGACTCACTTGTGTAAACAAAGTGAGTCTATGTTTTAACCCGGTGTTCGGTTGTCTGTCTGTGTGTGTGTGTGTGTGTGTGTGTGTGTGTGTGTGTGTGTGTGTGTGTGTGTGTGTGTGTCCGTGGTAAACTTTAACATTGACATTTTCTCTGCAACTACTTTGTCAGTTGACACCAAATTTGGCATTAAAATAGGAAAAATTCAGTTCTTTCCAGTCACCTTGTTTAAAACAATATTGCACCTCTGGGATGGGCACAAAAAAGGAAAAAAAAAGAATGAAGCCTAATTATATGCAAACTGCATTTACTGTTATATTTATATTTTTTGTATTCTCTAAACTTGGCACTTTGATCTGATGTTCTGACCCAACAAGAAGAGGAGTCATTATTATCAGTTTTTGTTCAAACAGGAACTTCTTTTGCTAAGCATGGAAGTTTTATTTATTTTGCAAACGTTTTGGTGCAGATAGTAAAAAAGGGAAATTACTCTGTAATTAATGCTAGGGGATTTAATTTGCTTTAAACTGATCTTTCTCATCTTAAACATTACATTTTGAAATTATACTCAATACATAAAAAGCTTGGATTTTTAATAAAAAAAAAAGTGTATCACAAGTGAGTCTTGAAGGCCTTGCCTCTCTTGTTTCTTTCTGTTCTTGTAACCATTCTTGAAACTCATGAGGCCCCATTTCGTAGCGTCAAATCTCGCTTTCTGTGCCACTAGTGATTCAGTTATTTCTTTCTTTTAATGAAACCCCTCAGCTTTCTGACTTTCGTTGCCTTTTTTTTTTTTTTTTTTTTTTAAAGAAAACTCTACTCACTACCTATGTCCTTGTGTTAAGTTTTCTACCCTTCATGAGTGCATTATTTGTGATCAATTTTACATCCCCCACCTTGCCAAACTAACTTTCCCTCTCACCACACTTAAAGACGCTGCCACGAGGAGAAACGATGTGCAAACCATACATCCTAGCATGGTCATCTTTATACCAAGGTATTTAAAACCACAAATTATGTGCCTATCAAGAGACCCACAGTCCTTCTCATTTCCCTAAGATCATAGCTGCTTTTCGTTTGGTTTGATCATTTTGCGTTTCTAACCATTCTTCTTTCTTTCATCTGATTATAATTGTCAACACATATTAACGCTCCGTTGGGAATCCGAAGTGGCAAGTTTCTGATAAGTTGTACAATGATCCAAGCGTGTAGTCATGTATACAAAAATGCAAAGATAGAGTAAATCTTAGGGAAAAGTACAGCCAGCATAATAACCTAATCCCACATGGGAATACAGGTAGTTCTGTAAATAGTATCATCACCTTTTGGATAATGTGTTCAAGGAATTTCCTCTACTTTCCGTCGTTTGTTTTTATTTCTACAAATTTCACACACACACACACACACACACACACACACACACACACACACACACACACACACACACTCACACACTCTCTCAAACACTCACACACACTCACACACACACTCACACACACTCACACACTCTCACACACTCACACACTCACACACACACACACACTCACACACTCACACACACACTCACACACTCACACACACACTCACACACACTCACACACACACTCACACACACACACTCACACACACACACAACACGCTATCCAAGATCAGTGATCTATATATATACAGTCATCCAATCTCGTACTGTCCTGTCCCCCTTCCCTTCCCCGCCGTGTTCTTTGATGACTCAGCTCCTCCCTTCATTATCACAACTAACTCCCTCCTTCCTGGTACCATGGTGGTAACGTTGTTTTTGTCGCCCAGTTTTCCTCCTCTTCCTCACTCGAGCAAGTTTACACAATCGAATCGTGATAAACTAGATACTTGTATCTCCCTGGCATAGCAGAGTGACAGCGAGACAGAGATTGTGTGCAGAAGTAGGAGTGGGGGAAAAAGATATATATATATATATATATATATATATATATATATATAGAGAGAGAGAGAGAGAGAGAGAGTGGGGGGGGGGTGATGGTGGGGTGATGGGGTAGGTGGGGAAAGAGGGGAGAGAAAATACGAAAGGGAATGAAAGAGATGACGGGGGGCATCTTTCTGAGACTCTCCTGAACAGAGGAGGAAGAAGAGGGTGTGTGTGTGTGTGTGTGTGTGTGTGTGTGTGTGTGTGTGTGTGTGTGTGTGTGTGTGTGTGTGTGTGTGTCTGTGTGTCTGTGTGTGTCTGTGTCTGTGTGTGTCTTTGTGTGTCTGTGTGTGTGTCTGAGAAAGCGAGAGAGAGAGGAAGAGAGAGAGAGAGAGAGGAAGAGAGGGAAAGAGAGAGAGAGAGAGAGAGAGAGAGAGAGAGAGAGAGAGGTGTAAGATATGGACAGGGATGATGGATAAGACCTTGGAGAGAGGAGAGAGAGAGAGTGAGAAAGAAAGAGAGAAAGAGAAAAGAGAAATAGAGATAATAGACATAATATAGATAGAGAGGCTGAGACAGAGAGATGCAGAGAGAGTGAGGACTCCCCTGGAGCAGAAATAAGAGGAAGAGAGGAAAGACAAAGAGGAACAGGGGAGAGGAAGACACAGGCGGAGGGTGTTCTCTTTAACCTGGTGGAAAAAAAACAACAAATCGTCATCATTCCAGAAAACAATGACTTTCTGGACGACTTCACCCCCCCCCCCAGGACACCCCCCCACCCCATCCCCCTCCTTCCCGGCCCCTCCCCCTCCCCAATCACAGTTAAATGACTCACTGTGGTTCTCTCACTTTGCTGGTCAGGCATCTGCTTGGCAGATGTGGTGTAGCGTATATGGATTTGTCCGAACGCAGTGACGCCTCCTTGAGCTACTGAAACTGAAACTCTCTCACTTATCTACCAACTAACTGACTGTAGCAGCAGCAGCAGCAATGGAGACCCAAACTTTTAAACGACTCTCCCTTCCCCCCTCACCACCACTACCCCTACCCCCAAGCTGAAGATCCTAAATCAGGGAGGGGGGGGGGGGGGGGGAGAGGAGGGAGGGGGAGTGGAGGGTAAGACCTCGTGTGGACCCCCAGGCCCAGAATGTGTATGGGGAGACTGCGCGTGCCTTGTCTACTGTAGGGGTACCAGCGATAAAAGCTGGCAGTCCTGACCTCGTCTTTAAGGCAACCGGTGTTCTGTCGGCACGAGTCGTAAACTGGGTGGGTGGGTGGGTGGGTGGGTGGGTGGTAGGGGTAGTGGATGGGTTGGAGAGTAGAGGGGAAGGGGCTGGTTGTATCTTCGAGGTCCCTCACCTGTTGGGATTTCGTTATACCGTCGGTGGGGGTTTGTCTCGGCAGGGTGGTTTGCATCTTTACTGCTCAGCTGTCGGCGTTCATGTTTTAATGTCTTATCAGGTCGGCCTCGCTGTCTCTCTCCATTTCTGTCAAAGTGTTTCTTTGCCCCCCACCCTCTCTTTCTCACAGCTACTCTCTAACCACCTGTGTGTGTGTGTGTGTGTGTGTGTGTGTGTGTGTGTGTGTGTGTGTGTGTTTGAACTTTCGCGTGTGAAACTAATTGGTAGAACAGCTAGGACGAGATGCAAGATTAAGTTCCAGCCTAAAACTATAAATCCCTGTGAAATAAAAATTGGAAAAGAAATATGTTTCTCTCCTGTTCCCCTGTCTCTCTCTCTCTCTTTCTGTGTGAATGCATGCGTGCGTGTGTGCGTGCATGCGTGTGTGTGTGTGTGTGTGTGTGTGTGTGTGTACGCACGAGCGTGTCTGTTTGTGTACATGTGTGTGTTTGTTTATGTGCACGTACCTGTGTGCGTATCTCTCTCTCTCTCTCTCTCTCTCTCTCTCTCTCTCTCTCTCACTCTCTCATTTTCGTGTTAGAGGATGCTTGCTGTTGCGCCAGACATTTATTTGTTTTTCTTTCCAGGTTCCGTTTTGAATAAGCCCTCAGTCTCCTCCAATGTGCAATATGTCATGAAGTTGTTCATCTGAATCACGTTTCATGCAAGATTTTCCGATAGCAAACTGCAGCCATGCTGAACCTGTCCTGGCAAGGAATTGTCCAATCAGGACACGCCGTTCTAAGGATGGTTGTCCAATCAAAAGATGGAGGAAGGGCGGACGGAGTTGGTGGGATTAGGCAGGGGGGTATCTGATGGCGGATTTCCGGAAACGTACCCCAAAGTTCAACAGAATGACTTTATTGAAAATATCTCTCTTCTTGTTGTTGACAATGACAGCTTATGCAATAAGTTTTAATAACTAGAGCTTGAGGATGTTTTTGTTTTATTGGTGGGGTTGGGGGAAGGTGTGTGTTTGTGTGTGTGTGTGTGTGTGTGTGTGTGTGTGTGTGTCTGTGTGTGTGTGTGTGTGTGTGTGTGTGTGTGTGTGTGTGTGTGTGTGTGTGTGTGTTGAGGAACTACTTGATTTCTTGTGTACAACTTCGGCCTCCACTTCGGAAAAAGAGTTCTGTCCCTCTACACAAACCAGTCACCAGTCCAATCGGCTAACCAACCAATCAACCAACCAACCAACCATCCAAGCAAGCTAGCAACACAACTTCTCCTTTATTTGTACAATGACAGCAGTGTAACCCGGTCAATGTGCTAGTCAAGCCTTAGATGCATACTTCTATACTTGCGAACCTGTCAGAATGGAATTTGTCTCACACATAATTTTGTCAGAGGACAACTGTGTAGTCCCAGTCTCCCCATTTAAGCCCACAGCACACTCAACTCTAGGTATTAGCCGGCCACGGGCGGAAAAAAAACTGGGATTCGAACCCGCATCCTCCCAGCCGTCAGTCCGCGACGCTAACCACTTCGCCACGGCGGCTGGTGCACGTGGGACTTTCATTTATCATCCCCTTCTGAATGACAGGACTCTCTGTGTGGGAAAGGGATTCAGTGACAAGAGATTCGAACCCAGACCCTCACGGACACTTACTGGGCAGATAAGCGTCGCAACCATTCTGCCGTTTTTCCTCCGTGCCTAGCAGATATAGCATATATGGATTTGTCCGAATGCAGTGACGCCTCCTTGAGAAACTGAAACTGAATGTGTAGCACAGTAAATCGCGTGGTGTCCCCAGTGGGAAAAAAAAAAAAAAAAAAAAAAAAAAAAAGCTGTGGGATTGAGGGGAAACACCCTGAAAGTCTCCGCATAAGCCTAATTTTTCGTCACAGATCGTGAAATGAATACCTTGCTTCTCAAATGACTTGCTCTCATATACGATAGTAGTCAGTTCCTCAGGGGGTTGTGCGTTTGCATGTGTGTGTGTGTGTGTGTGTGTGTGTGTGTGTGTGTGTGTGTGTGTGTGTGTGTGTGTGTGTGTGTGTGTGTGTGTTTGTGTGTGTTGTCTGTAAATCTATGTGTCTGTAATCACACGTTTATTTTGGGGGGCAAAACAATGTCAGACACCTAGATGTTTTTCTTTGTTGCATTTTGTTTGTAGTTTCTTTAGGAGAATCTGCTCCAGAGATCGCGCGATTGTCACATACAAGGATCTAGAAAAGGAATG
The DNA here is from genome assembly GCF_041734735.1 of Babylonia areolata. Classification (NCBI taxonomy): domain Eukaryota; kingdom Metazoa; phylum Mollusca; class Gastropoda; order Neogastropoda; family Buccinidae; genus Babylonia; species Babylonia areolata. The sequence continues at coordinate 21,131,735 of NC_134884.1, forward strand.
TCTCGGAGCAGAATGAATGAATGAATGAATGAATCATGACAAGGAATGTAACACATCCACCTAGGTTATCAGTTTGGCCCATCAAGGCCTTAACACGTCATCAGGAGGTTGAATATCCACCCACCAAATACTCACTTGGAAGGTTTGGGGATTCCCTACGGACAATATACGTCTGTTGGTTACCCGCAAAGTGTCTCTTGACGCTGACGAAGAAGGGATACTGGACGTGGGATGCTAGACGTTGCTGGTAAGGCAAGGGGGGGGGGGGGATCATTTTCAACAAACGAGTTGGGGCCTGGGTCGGTATTTGGGCAGTGATTCACTCCCGTCATAGTGGAGTTGGCTGTTAGCAACATAGCGTTCCTGACACTCACCTACCTCCTCCCACCCACGACGGCAGAAGGATGCCGTGACTAATCTGGTAAATAGGCAGTCTGACAGTGCGGTGTTTGGGGGGACATCTTGATCAAATGTTGATGAAGTGACAACTTGATAAGCTGGCTTCCGGACTGACTGAGTGAGGTCTTTGCGCGTCAGTCTCCTAACTCAAAATGCCGTGTGAAGTATCATCAAATTATTTGTCGACAATTCATTTGCATTGTAGAAAAAAACAACAACAAAAAAAAACCCACAAAAAAAAAAAAAACAACTAGGAAAAGGGCAGAAGTAAAGCAAAACCTCTTGAGTGCCGTAGTACATATCACGTAGGTACAATAGTGACGTCACTGATGACGTCATCAGAAGGGAACTAACTGGCAGGCTGAAAATTCACATAGTTTATCTAGAACGGTGTGTCTCCGGACAATTTCTCAGTTTTCGGCCGATTGTTTAGGATATTTGTTTTATGACTTGAAACACCTTTTTCTACTGTTATTCTTTTTTTCTTTTCTTTTTGTGTACTTATAAATAGTCATATTCGTCTATTTGAGCCACAAAGGTATTCACGTAACGGAATGTCTCTTCTTCTTCTGCTGAATGGACTGCTTCTCAGTTGTGAACTGTCCTCACTCTGTCTGAATAGAACTTTCATGTTTAGTTGGTAGTGTGTGTTCTTTATCGCTAAATTTTATTTCAGTCAGAAATGGTTTAGGTTTAAAATGACTCAGTTTCAAGTGTGACATCACTGTCCTCTACGAAAATGTGTTGTTTACATCCCACACAACAACAAAA
>NC_134884.1:21135404-21150404 GCF_041734735.1 Babylonia areolata
CACACAGAGAGAGAATCCGTAAACATCATGACTTAACTCACCGCCAGTACTGATCTTTGCCCTTCAGGTAGGAAAAACCCAAGACCCCTCCCCCCCACGCCCCCCCCCCCCCACCCCCGAAAAAAAAATGCTCAAAAAACCAACAATAAAAAACAACATGCAAACAAACAAACAAACAAAAAAGCAAACAAACAAGCATTTCAAAGAGAGAAGTAGATACCAAGGTGAAAGTCCCCCACCCCCCACCCCCGCCCCCTTTCCAAACCCTCCCTTACACACACACACACACACACACACACACACACACACACACACACACACACACACACACACACCAAAGACTTTAAACGCATGGGAGCGTGCGTTCAAAGGCAGCTCTGTTCGGCAGTTTTCTCGTGTGCACTTTTCACTTTGTCACTGGTTCAGCGCTTTTTCTGTCCGTGTGTTAGGTGGGGGTGGGGGTGGCATATATCTCTCTATTCAAGCAAAAATATATGTATATATATTTTTACATATATATATATATATATGTGTGTGTGTGTGTATGTGTGTTTGTGTGTGTGTGTGTGTGTGTGTGTGTGTGTGTGTGCAGAATAAAGCGAGAGAGAGAGACTGAGGGGTGGGACGGATGAAAAAGCGTGATGTTAAGCAATGGAGAGAGAGAGAGAGAGAGAGAGAGAGAGAGAGAGAGAGACAAGGGGGAGAGGGGGAAGAGAGAGAGAGGGAGAGAGAGAGAGAAAGAGGGAGAGAGAGAAGGAGAGAGAGAAAGGGAGAGAGAAAGAGAGAGAGGGAGGGAGGGAGAGAGTGAGGGAGAGAGATAAAGAGACAGACAGACAGAGACAGATGTATAAGTGTGCGTGCGTGCGTACGTGCATGTGTGTGTGTGTGTGTGTGTGTGTGTGTGTGTGTGTCTGTGTGCAGAATGAGCGAGAGAGAGATTCAAGATTCAAGATTCAAATGGTTTAATGACTTAAGCAACATGCTCATATCACCGTGGAAAACACGCTCCCCCCCTCCCCCACCCCTTCGAACGTTCCCTCCCTCCTACACTTTTCACAACATTCTATTGCTTTTCATAAGGAAGACAAAACAATATCTAACGGTATGTATACGCACAATCATTGTAGACTACTGCTGAGGTTGATATCTAAGTAACCCGAGGCCATCGACCCGATTACGTAGTCACAGAGAGGGAGGGGGAGAGAGAGAGAGAGAGAGAGAGAGAGAGAGAGAGAGAGAGAGAGAGAGAGAGAATATTCAAATAACATTTGTCAATTTAACTATCTTCACAATCGATTAACATACATTTCCACCAACGAATCAATTAAACAGTGGCAACATAAATCGAATGGCATTTTGCATGCTAAGAATTGGTTTTCGAAATGAAGCTTTGTATGTGAGATCATTTACGCTGAGTCCCTTCGCAGTCTTAAGCTATGGTAAATAAATTTTGCTAAGCTGTTTGAATGTTGCACATCACACAAAAACGCCATGGGATGTATTTTAAGTTTCTTCACGTTTTCTTTTGTAAAATATTTCTGTCTTAAATCATCGGTTGCTGTGCACATCGACAGAAAATGCGTTTCATCTTCCAATCGGCATTTACACAAAGGACACGATAAATCTACCCCATAGTCAGAAGAAAAGCGTAATTTATGTGTTTTTATGTCAGATATGCCAAGCCTGAATCGAATCAATGTGTCTCGAAGTTTAATATTTTTGATACTTTCGAAGTAAGGTTCTAAAGATAATTCAGTTTTGAACAATCTGTACACAGAATATCTTTCACGTTCCTTGATTCTTTCATTCCACCCTTGAAACCAGCAGTCAGATATACGTTCTTTATATTCTCGTAAAAACCAGTTAATCTCTTGTACCCCTTGATTAAGCCAAACAAACCCAAAACCATAAATTGTTAAATGTCTCTGGACATCCGTGACCCAGCAATCTTTACCATTGTCATGAATATTAAGAAGCATGTTGTACGATTTCTTAGGAAGTCTACTATTTTCCATTCTGGTAAGACGTAGCCAATATCGAATTGCATTTACTTTTGCATCTATCCATAGTGGTTTCCTGCCCGTTTCACCATATACCATGTCGTTTGGCGTTTTTGGAGATACATTAAGAAGTTTTTTTAAAGCAAATAAATGTGCCTTTTCAATGCGTGAGTCGTTTAGCAAGCCCCAAACCTCTGACCCGTATAAAAGCATGGGTTTAATTTGTGTATCAAATAATTTGAAGACAAGCGATGGAGTTACATCACCAATACTCCACATGGTTCTAAATATATCAAGAATTCCAGCTTTTGCTTTAGTTATATGTTTGTTAAGAGAGAAAGAGAATGAAAGCCGAGTGCTGAGCAAAATTCCTAGGTAATTGTAAGCATTAACAATTTTTATCTCCGTACCTTTGTAAAACCATCTTTCTCGACTAGCAATGTACCCACCCTTCCTAAAAATAACAATATTCGATTTTTCCAGATTTACTGTGAAATTAAGGGAATCTGCATTCTTTGCTAGCAAAGTCAGCTGATGCTGTAATCCAACTGGAGTGAATGATATCAAAGCTACGTCGTCAGCAAATAGCAATATAAACAATTCGTAAAAATCTGGGTAAAGCTGAGCTCCATGTTTTCCATTACTAACAATGTCAGTGGCTAGTTCGTTAATAAATAAGGAGAAGAGTAATGGGCTAGTTATTTCCCCTTGTTTGAGTCCTTTTTGACAAAAAAGAAAATCTGACAGTCCCGACCCGTCCCCACTTCTGACTCGGAATTTTACCGTTTGGTACATGCTTTGAATTGCGTAGAATATTCTCCCACTTAAGCCATGTTTCAAAAGTATAGGCCAGAGTTTACTGTATGATACAAAGTCGAATGCTTTCTTGAAGTCGATGAAGGCAACATAAAGTTTTTTATTTTGTGCTAAGTATTTCTGAATGACTGCAAAGAGTGTAAAAATATGATCTATTGTAGAGTGATCCTTCCTAAAACCCGCTTGCTCTTCTCCTATACTTTCATTCTCCTCGATCCAAGTGACTAGACGCTTATTAAGTATATAACTGTACAGCTTACTACATACATTTAAAAGGGAAATCCCACGATAGTTATTTGGGTCATCTGTTTTACCTTTCTTGTAAACTGGTTGAATAATTGCTTCTGACCAAGACTCTGGGTATTGCCCAGTGCTAAAGGCTTGATTAAATAAACGTACCAAAAATGGTGCTACAGTACTTGCAGAGTAGATAAATACCTCAGGAATTAAAGTATCAGGGCCACCAGCTTTATTATGTTTTAAATGGTTGATAGCATCAAAGACTTCATCAATTAGAATATCACCGTTTAACTGCAAATTGAATTCATCATCATGATCACATCCATCATGGATAATTACTTTCTTTAGATCCATAATGTTTATGGCATCAAATACTGTAGCAAAGTACTTTATCCATTCTTCCTTTGAGATGTTTCCATTAATAATTTTCCTTGATGATATTGACTTAATGGTAGCCCAAAATGTTTTTGGGTCATCGATACTATCAATAATCTTATTTTTCATATGACTTTTATACATGGCGGATTTTGATTTTAACAAGTGTTTATATTCATGTCGCTTTAAGAGGTAGTCATCCATCTTTTCATTTAAACCACTATTTCTATATTGTCTGAGTGAACGTTTTGTAATTGCTTTACTTTCTCGGCATTCTTTGTCATACCATTTTTGTTTGCGAGCATGATTTGATACCGTTATTTTCCTCTCCATGCATGAGGAAGCTTGCACTAATATTGATGTAAGCCTATTCACAGCTTCATGCATATCGGTTTCAATCAACCTTGTTGCCAATAGTAAATTATCCAGCAGGCTGTCTAGCTCGTTTTTGAACATGTCTAATTTTGTAGGATCCCACACAAGCTTTTCTATAACAATAGGCTTGTTCCTTATTGGAAACGACTGAGTACTTTTTGTGCACCTCAGCTGACAAGTGATTGGCATATGCTGAGAGTCTATCCTCTCTCCTATGCTCATTTTCTGCGGCAAGTGAGCAATCGTACGTGATATAACAAAATAGTCTATTACACTATTTCCTGCGCTAGAAATGAATGTAAATCGACCATTGTCGTCACCAGTGCAGTTGCCATTGAGGAAAACTAGATCAAAAAGTGCTCCTAAATCTAGGAGTTTTGTACCGAAATCATTTTCTCCCTGATCTTCAGAATTTCTTATTTCTTGATCTGAAAGCGAGCTATCTTTCCATTGTTCAGAATAACTTTCAACATGCATCCTCATAATAGGCTGCTTATTGGATGTTCTGGCATTGAGATCGCCACATATAAAGAACGGAACGTCACCATATTTCTCAACTATCTGTAACAGACAGTTTTCAAGCATTTCAATCCCGTCATTAAAGTCAGAGCCTGCATAGAAAGGTGAGCCTACAGGTGGCAAGTATGTGCAAACAAGAAACATATCGTTACTAATACCGAAGAGATTCTTTGACAGCTTTAAAATGATAAGGTTATTACCATCGAATTCAATTCTTTGAATGTATTTTTCAATAGTTTTCCGAACCATAACTATGACACCACCCGATTTTCGACCAGTAACGGATAACTTAACGGCTGGTGAAACATACAGTATGAAATCTGAAAATACGTCAGTTTTTGTATCTGAAACAAATGTCTCAAGTAAACAGACTAAATCAAACTTATTTAAATAGTTCACGAAATCTGTATCCTGAATTTTAGATGTAAATCTAGCGATATTATAAGAAAGGAATGAAACATATTTTATATTCATAAAAACAGGGCCTTGGCCTCTATCCTATTTATTACCTGGATGACCATCAGTCTTTTTCTTAGTCTGCTTTTTAGTTGCATGCCTTCTTTGTTTGTTTGAATTCTTATTTGGAACATGTGTCAGCCATGGTTGAATAGCAGACTGTCTGTACGACGTACGGCGCCCTCTAGTCTGTCTTGGTGAAAATGCAGGAGCCATGGCGTTGAGGTCTGACACGGGAGCAGTTCCCGGACTCTGGGCTGAAGGGGTGCGACTGTGACCTGAGCATGTGGACCTAGTGGGCAAGGTTGAAGTACCAGGACCCTGACCTGCTAAGGCGTTTCTCTGGGGCAGGTGTGGAGGGGCAGGTCCCTCACCTGAGAAGACGTTCCTCTGGGGCTGGTGTGGAGGGGCAGGTCCCTCACCTGAGAAGACATTCCTCTGGATCTGGTGTGAAGGGGCAGGTCCCTCAACTGCTGGGACATTCCTCTGGGGCTGGTGTGAGGGGGCATGTCCCTCACCTGAGAAGACGTTCCTCTGGATCTGGTGTGAAGGGGCAGGTCCCTCACCTGAGAAGACGTTCCTCTGGAGCTGGTGTGGAGGGGCAGGTCCCTCACCTGAGAAGACGTTCCTCTGGGGCTGGTGTGGAGGGGCAGGTCCCTCGCCTGCTGGGGCATTCCTCTGGAGCTGGTGTGGAGAGGCAGGTCCTTCACCTGCTTGGATATTCCTCTGGAGCTGGTGTGGAGGGGCAGGACCCTCACCTGATAAGTCGTTCCTCTGGATCTGGTGTGGAGGGGCAGGTCCCTCACCCGAAAAGACGTTCCTCTGGTTCTGGTGTGGAGGGGCAGGTCCCTCACCTGCTGGGACATTCCTCTGGGGCTGGTGTGGAGGGGCAGGTCCCTCACCTGATAAGTCGTTCCTCTGGATCTGGTGTGGAGGGGCAGGTCCCTCACCTGATAAGTCGTTCCTCTGGATCTGGTGTGAAGGGGCAGGTCCTTCACCTGAGAAGTCGTTCCTCTGGGTCTGGTGTGGAGGGGCAGGTCCCTCACCCGAGAAGACGTTCCTCTGGAGCTGGTGTGGAGGGGCAGGTCCCTCACCTGAGAAGACGTTCCTCTGGGGCTGGTGTGGAGGGGCAGGTCTCTCAACTGCAAGGACGTTCCCTAAGGACTGGTTCGGAGGGGCAGGTCCCTGACTTGCATGGACGTTCCTCTGGAGCTGGTGAGGAGGGGCAGGTCCCTCAACCGAGAAAACGTTCCTCTGGGGGTGGTGTGAAGGGGTAGGTCCCTCACCTGCGAAGACGTTCCTCTGGATCTGGTGTGGAGGGGCAGGTCCCTCACCTGCAAGGACGTTTCTCTGGGGCTGGTGAGGAGGGGGAGGACTCTGGTCTGGAAGGTCGCTCCCATGAAATTGATCGGGAGAAGCTTTTCTCAGCTCCTGGCTTGGTTCGGGAATCCCGTGTGGTTGGCTACTGTCTTGAGGTGCACATCTCTGAGGATAAATTTGCGCCGTACACACCTCATTCAATGGCTGGTCTTGCTCTGGTTCTTCGGGCATGGTTTCTAACGCTGTACCCCAAGTAACCATACTCAGCTGATCAAAATCGGGATCTGACTGCTCACTGCTGGCGTCATCCTGTATGTCTTCTCTAGAGACAGCGGACCTATCAGAAAAGCTCTCTGTGCTGGATATCTCCTCGTATGGTCCATGACTAGCTTTCAACGTCCAGTGAGTGTTCACTGATGAACGAGGCGTGTCACGGGTACAGCATCTTCTTGTAGGGGGAGACCCGTCACTGATGCACAAATCTGTCTGTTCTCTGTCTCGAGTCAGGCTGTCATTCAGTCGGCTGTTACAGGCGTTCGGCCCGTTAACCTTTAAACTTGGTTCCCTACTTTGTGTTCTGGGTTGGTAAGCTGCACCAAAGTGTCCCATCGCGTGATAAGTGCCGGTGTGGACTGTGCTGGTGCTGTTAACACAATTTCTACTTCTGGAGGGTGTGGAAAAGGAATCTTTCTTTGGAATCAAAGGCGATGTTTTCAGTTTGCCGTTGACGAAGTAACCGTGTATTCCCTGCCTTCTGAGAGCAGACAGTTGCGCTGACTGCTGTCTTGTGAGGTCGTTTGCTACACGTATTCCAACTGTCCTCAAGTTGTCACGCAGAGACCTGTTCCGTAGGATTTCTATTTTGTCCCTCCATTGTGTGAACTTCACTATCACCGGTCCTGAATTTCCTGGTCCTGATGTTCGTCTGTTATTGCCTCTGATTTTGTTCATTTCTTGTATGTCCGCAGTTGTAAAAGGAACAGAAAAATGTCCTGCATTATTTAAAATATCAACTAATCTCTGTGCCCGCGTTTCTTGTGAATCATATGGAATTTCTTCGAACCCCCAAATCTTCAAATTATTTTTTCTAACAAGGATTTCCAAACGATTGACCTCTCCCTTTAAGAAGGTTACATTGTCTTCCAGAAAATTTACACGTTCCAGTGTTTTCTTTTGTTCTTGAGCAACAAACTCTAAAACTAGCTCGTTTTGTACTAACCTCTGTAGAATGTCATGTGGTGATGGGAAAGGTGGACCGGGGTTTGATTCAATATCACCACACGCCAGAAGAAGACTGGAAAGAAACACTGACACAACAACCAGCAATGATGATTTTTTCTCCAAAAATACCAAAGTCGGGCAGATTAACAGTTTGTGTCGTCTCACTCCTCTGAAACTGGGTGATTTACCCACAAACCAGAAACTGACAGCAAGCATTTTGACCCAACATTGAATGTCATTTTGAAGAACGTAAACATTGTTTTCTTTTCCAAGCAGAATGAAAGTTTCACACGGAGTGTCCACAGTTGGACAAGTGACACACACACACAGTATCACGAAGGCAGCGAGAGTTGTGCGAGCCAAGCTCACGGGCCAACTGAGTTTGAATTGCACGGACCTTGATCGCTGTGATTTGCACAGTCTTTTCTGCATGAAAAAATTAAAAGTCCAATAAAAACTACCACAAGTTGCCCGCCACGATGAATTTGGTACTGGCATGATCAGCAACTTGTCACGATCAAGCTAATATGAAAAGTCACGCACTCACATTAATGCCAAATGGCTTAATTAGCATTCATGAAGGAGCCTGACACATCGTCGACTGGCCTGAACCGTGATCACCACTCCGACCACAGAGACAGACAAAGAGAGAGAGAGAGAGAGAGAGAGAGAGAGAAACAGACTGAGAGTGGAGTGATGGCCTAGAGGTAACGCGTCTGCCTAGGAAGCGAGAGAATCCAGAGAGAGAGAGAGAGAGGGAGGGAGGGAGAGAGTGAGGGAGAGAGATAAAGAGACAGACAGACAGAGACAGATATATAAGTGTGTGTATGTGTGTGTGTGCGTGCGTGCGTGCGTGCGTGCATGTGTGCATGTGTGTGTGTGTGTGCTGAATGAGCGAGAGAGAGAGAGAGGGAGAGAGGGAGGGAGGGAGGGAGAGAGTGAGGGAGAGAGATAAAGAGAGAGACAGACAGAGACAGATGTGTAAGTGTGTGTATGTGTGTGCGTGTGTGCGTGCGTGCGTGCGTGCATGTGTGCATGTGTGTGTGTGTGTGCTGAATGAGCGAGAGAGAGAGAGAGGGAGAGAGGGAGGGAGGGAGGGAGAGAGTGAGGGAGAGAGATAAAGAGAGAGACAGACAGAGACAGATGTGTAAGTGTGTGTATGTGTGTGCGTGTGTGCATGCGTGCATGTGTGCATGTGTGTGTGTGTGTGTGTGCGTGTGTGTGTGTGTGTGTGTGTGTGCTGAATGAGCGAGAGAGAGAGAGAGAGAGAAGACAGACAGGCAGACAGAGACAGATGTGTGCGTGTGTGTGCGCGTGCGTGTGTGTGTGTGTGTATGCGTGTGTGTGTGCGTTCGGGCATATGTGTGTGTGTGTGTGTGTGTGTGTGTGTGTGTGTGAGTGTGTTTGTGTGTGTGCCAGACAAGGCTGCCGTCACCTGCTGTTGTGATGCACGTGCACAGCTGATTCCACACCGAGAACATTGATTGCTGACCTTGATAAGACGGCGACAAGTGAACTTCCATGATCAGCAGCCAGAAAGAGATAACGTGGTGTTCAGCAGTTAGTTTTCAATTTGCTGATTCAGTGATATATAGCCCTGGTAGTGAGTTCTCTTGAGTTCTTCTGAGTTCTCAGCACTACCCCTCTGTTTTTGCTCTCTCTCTCTCTCTCTCTCTCTCTCTCTCTCTCTCTCTCTCTCTCTCTCTCTCTCTCTCTCTGTGTCTGTCTGTTTCTCTGTCTGTCAGTCTGTCTGTTAGTCTCTCTCTCTCTCTCTCATTGCGCGCGCGCGCGTGCGTGCGTGCGTGTGTGTATGTGTCTGTTTGTGTGAGAGATAGATAGATAGAGATAGAGAGCGAGAGAGAGAGAAAGAGAGACAGAGAGATACAGATAGAATGACAATGACAATGACAAAAAATATGTTTTAATTGGAAAGACCATCGACCCACATTCACATACATCTCCACAATTTTTTTTAACACAAAACACACACATACAGAGAGAGAGATAGAGACAGAGACAGAGACAGAGACAGAGATGGACACACACACATACACACACAGATTATTGTCTGGCTGCTTAAGTCCAATGATTTACTGCTGACCCTCCTGTCAATGTGCCAGGGGAACCGTCCACATGGACGTACGTCCACATCGATCTCTGTCATCTCAATCTGCCCTGTCATTGTCTGTTGTCCTTCTGCTAATCTACCCAATTTGCGAGGCCACTTGCCTTCAATTCTAGTCATTACTCTAATATTGAAACCAGATACAGAAATCCGGTTTCAGCAGATGAACGAGTTTTGATCAGGTTTGGAACGAAAGGAAATATTACAGCTGAGTGGTTGGAGAGCATAGGGTTTGAATCAAGTGTGTCCATCAGGTTGATGACTTAAAACTCACTCAGTACGGCCAGCCCTCTCTTCTCTTCTACACAGACCCCTCGGATGTCCAGTGGGTGTCTGAATGACCCAACCTTTAGCTTCTGTCGTCAGAATTGTGGTATTCTTTGTCAACATTCACCTCTTCAGTATAAGAGCCTTCCGCTTGCAATAATTTGATGGTAGTAATTGGGGTGAAACGCTGTTAACGTCGTCTCTTTCACCGTTCGTATGGAGAGAGTTGAGTTCAAGTTAAATGCACTATAGCAGAGTCGGTTTGACGGCGGACTTTGATTCAGTGTTTACCAGAGCTCGAACATTACTCTGATTATCAAACTAAATACGGAAGTCCAGATTCAGCATGATGAACACTTTTTGTTCAGGTTTGGAAAGAAGTGAAATATTATAATTGAGTGGTTAGAGAGCATTGAATTTGAATCACGTGTGTCCCTGAAGTTCAGAACTTTAATGGTGATTTTGTTGTTGTTGTTTGTTTGTTTTGTTGTTGTTAATGGTGATTTTAAAAGCGCTGCAATGACAGAGTTAGTTTGATGTTGGACTTCCAGGAGCCAGTTGCATTGCTCGGACGGAAGAGCCTAGTATGGTCGTAACCCGCTACTAACTGTGTGTGTAGTATGGTGCTGACCAATGGCGTAGTTCAGTCAACGTAGGCATTTAGTCACGTGTAACCGTCAAAAAAAGTTAAAACCAAGCAAGTATCAGTATCAGTAGCTTAAGGAGGCGTCACTGCGTTCGGTCAAATCCATATACGCTACACCACATCTGCCAAGCAGATGCCTGACCAGCAGCGTAACCCAACGCGCTTAGTCAGGCCTTGAGAAAAAAAAAAAAAAGAAAGAAAGAAAGAAAAAAAAAAAAAAAAGAACCAAGCAATGCAACTGGCACCTGATCCAGCGTTCAAGACCGCATTCCAGTTTGTGTTGTGTCCTTGACAAAGTGCTTTACTCCGATTTTTGACTCGCTTGTGTAAACAAAGTGAGTCTATGTTTTAACCCGGTGTTCGGTTGTCTGTGTGCGTGTGTGTGTGTGTGTGTGTGTGTGTGTGTGTGTGTGTGTGTGTGTGTGTGTCCGTGGTAAACTTTAACATTGACATTTTCTCTGCAAATACTTTGTCAGTTGACACCAAATTAGGTATAAAAATAGGAAAAATTCAGTTCTTTCCAGTCATCTTGTTTAAAACAATATTGCACCTCTAGGATGGGCACAAAAAAAAAAAAAAAAAAAAAAATGAAGCCTAATTATATGCCAACTGCATTTACTGTTATATTTATATTTTTTGTATTCTCTGAACTGGGCACTTTGATCTGATATTCTGACCCAACAACAAGAGCAGTCATTATTATCATTTTTTGTTCAAACAGGAACTTCTTTTGCTAAGCATGGAAGTTTTATTTATTTTGCAAACGTTTTGGTGCAGATAGTAAAAAAGGGAAATTACTCTGCAATTAATGCTAGGGGACTTAATTCGAATCTGGTTAGGACTTTTTTTTTCTTCTTTTTTTTTTTTTAACGCGAAGCTTTATAATAACAAATACAGAACACATTTTAACGATTAGATTTAAAAAAAAAAGTGCATCACAAGTGAGTCTTGAAGGCCTTGCCTCTCTTGTTTTTTTTGCACATCACCAAGGCATGGAATGGGTGCCTGACATTTTTAACATGATTTTGTTCTCCAAAGCAAGTACAGACATTGCCAACACATAGAGCAGCAACAAGCCGGAGCTTAAGGTGTGCTCGAAAAACTGCTCATACGCACATAACATTGACGGGCGCAATAGCCGAATGGTTAAAGCGTTGGACTTTCATTCTGAGGGTCCCTGGTTCCAATCTCGGTGACGGCGCCTGGTGGGTAAAGGGTGGAGATTTTTCCGATCTCCCAGGTCAGTGTTTGTGCAGACCTGCTAGTGCCTGAACCCTCTGGGTGTGTATACGCACGCAGAAGATTAAATACACACAGTAAAGATCCTGTAATCCATGTCAGCGTTCGGTGGGTTATTGAAACAGGAACATACTCAACATGCACACCCCCGAAAACGGAGCATGGCTGCCTACATGGCGGGGTAAATAAACAAAACGTTCACACACGTAAAATGTTAAATGTCTGTCTGTATGTGTGCGTGTCTGAAATGTGATTGAATGACACAGGAAACGAATGATGAACGCCCCGTGGCAGCCGTCATTCGGCTCTGTTCAGGTAGGCAGCCTGTTGTACAAATGACCCATGTTTGTGAAGCGCTTAGAGCTTGGTCTCCGACCGAGGATAGGCACTACAATTATGAGTATCCATATCAATCAATCTATCAATAACACAGCGGCTGTATCATAAACATCATCAAATATGAACTGAGAGAAAAAAACAACAACTGAACAACTTACAACGTTTGTGTCATGATTTTCCCTCTGTACAGTCGCTTGTTAATATTCTTGAGCTTCATAAATTCGGTGAACAATATCAGTTATACGCCTGTTGTACCCACCCCCCACCCCCCTTCGGACCCCCCTCCCCCTCATTGGAACCATTGGAAGGGGGAGTGGGTAAAATGACTAGGTGTGTGGGGGGCAGCGGAGGACGGAAGTGGGGGGAGGATTTATGTATCCATTAGAAGGGGGTGGGGGTAAAATATTACCAGGTGTGGGGGAGGGTGTGTGTGTAATTTCTGTAACTATTAGAAGGGGGCGTAGGTAAAATCTAACTAGATAGGGGGAGGGGGGTCATTTCTGTACTCTGTAACCATTAGAAGTGGGGGTGGGTAAAAATCTAACTAGGTGGGGTCATTTTTGACTAGTTGAAGATTAACCCCGTGGCTCTTTTCAGGCTAGTCTGCATAGACCCCGCGCTTAATCTGGGCTAGCCAAATTAGACTCCAGTTAAAAAAAAAAAAAAAAAAAAAATCAACCGGCGGTGGTGTGTGGGGGGTGCGAATAGATTGCTACACCTGTATAGACTGGTCACCTGAGGCAGCAACTAGCAGTCTATACATTATGTTCGTATACATTAGAAAGGGAAAAAAACCCCAACAACAACAGCAACAATAATAACAAGAGAGGAAAGGCCTTCAAGACTCACTTGTGACTGAGAGTAGAACACACAAGCTTTTTATGTATTGAGTATAATTTCAAAATGTAATGTTTAAGATGAGAAAGATCAGTTTAAAGCAAATTAAGTCCCCTAGCATTAATTACAGAGTGATTTCCCTTTTTTACTATCTGCACCAAAACGTTTGCAAAATAAATAAAAATTCCATGCTTAGCAAAATAAGTTCCTGTTTGAACAAAAAATGATAATAATGACTGCTCTTGTTGTTGGGTCAGAATATCAGATCAAAGTGCCAAGTTTAGAGAATACAAAAAATATAAATATAACAGTAAATGCAGTTTGCATATAATTAGGTTTAATTATTTATTTTTTTGTGCCCATCCCAGAGGTACAATATTGTTTCAAACAAGATGACTAGAAAGAACTGATTTTTTTCCTATTTTTATGCCTAATTTGGTGTCAACTGACAAAGTATTTGCAGAGAAAATGTCAATGTTAAAGTTTACCACGGACACACACACACACACACACACACACACACACACACAACCGAACACCGGGTTAAAACATAGACTCACTTTGTTTACAGAAGTGAGTCAAAAAGCAAACAAACAAACAAAACTAAACAACCAGCACGAAAGATATCACATGATTTGGAATGCTCACCCTGGGTGTTCCCGCACTGTCGAACAGTGGGTCTGCCCGGAGTCTTTGGTTCATTTTCTTTTCTTGTCTTCGTCTCATTATTTTATTTATTTATTCATTCATTCATTCGTTCATTTATTCCATTTCATTCTATTTATTTACTTCGAGAAATGATAGGGCTAGTGATACGAAAAGAGAAAGTTTTAACTTCAAAAGGGAGAGAACCGGAGAAGGTGAGTCGTCTAAACTCACGCGATAATGTCCATACTGATACACCTGTCGTGATGTGTCTGTGTAACTTTGTATTTGTATGTTGTATTTTTTTTTTATATTTTTTTTTTTATCACAACAGATTTCTCTGTGTGAGATTCGGGCTGCTCTTCCCAGGGAGAGCGCGTCGCTATACTACAGCGCCACCCTTTTTTTGTATTTTTTTTTTCCTGTGTGCAGTTTTATTTGTTTTTCCTATCGAAGTGGATATTTCTACAGAATTTTGCCAGAAACAACCCTTTTGTTGCCGTGGGTTCTTTTACGTGCGCTAAGTGCATGCTGCACACGGGACATCGGTTTATCGTCTCATCCGAATGACTAGCGTCCAGACCACCACAAGGTCTAGTGGAGGGGGAGAAAATGATTTGAACCAGCGCGCTCAGATTCTCTCGCTTCCCAGGCGGTCGCGTTACCTCTAAGCCATCACTCCACTGGCGGTGATCTGGGTGCTAGTCTTTCGGATCGGTGAGCGTTGTCCCGTGTGAATAATAAGAATAATGTAGGTGAAAGGAACCCACTGTAGCACAAAAGATTCTCTCGCGGTCGCGTTACCTCTAGGCCATCACTCCACTTTAGTACCAGATGTATATTTTATTTATTTATGTATTTGTTTGTTTGTTTCTCTATTACAAGATTCTTTTAAAACAAAAGGTAGTGGTGAGGGGGAGGGGCGCGGGAGAGGGGGGGGGGGATAAGGGACGTGATTTGGGATGATGGTAGTTAAACCCCTTCAAAGGTTGTAGCAGTTGAGGGCCGTTTGAGTCATCTCTGAAGGAGGGAGCCATCTGCAGTGCTGGACATGGCTTGAGTTTTTTGTTGTTGTTTTTTTGTTTGTTTTTTTTTTGTTGCTTTTTTTTCCTCCTCGTCCCCATGGACTCGTCTTGTGTCTCGGCAATGATACTGACCCATCTCCCGCAGTGCATGATCAAGAGACGCTGTTTACAGTTTAATCCTGTTCCATTCATCCATCCATTCATTCATTTATTCATTCATTCATCCATTCATTCATCCATCCATTCATTCTTTTATTCATTCATTCATCCATTCATCCATCCATTCATTCATTCATCCATCCATCCATCCATTCATTCATTTATTCATTCATCCATTCATTCATTCATTCAATTAAATGTGAGTGTGAACGTGCCAATTTACAAGCGCGTAAAATATGAACGTGCAATGTGTGTTTAAAGTCCTGTTGTATTAATATTTGTGTTATGATTTCCATTTCTTGTTTGTACGGTTTTTGTACGCACTACCATCCTCCTGATAATTCTTGTGACCCTGGTGATAAAGACACGCTCTACTTTATTCTATTATTTGCTTGT
>NC_134884.1:21152904-21160404 GCF_041734735.1 Babylonia areolata
GTCAGGTATGTGTGTGTGTGAGTGAGTGAGTGTGTGTGTGTGTGTGTGTGTGTGTGTGTGTGTGTGTGTGTGTGTAAGTCTATGTGTATTTGTTGGTATGTATGTATGTGTGCAGAAGCCTGTCACGCGCGCACGCGTGTGTCTGTACCCTTGTGTGGACCACGACTATGATGGTACAAGGATCTGTTGATAAATGATTTAACCCTTTCACCGCCAAGCTCGCATTTATGCAAAGGCGTGGTAGAGAACCCATGTCACTGAAAGGTGACCATTCATTGATCTGGTATCCATGAACCTACTGCTCTTAATGTTCGGTGGTAGAATAGGCCATATTTTCTATACATCGCAGGGGGAAATCCCCAGCTATTCTTACCCACTGTCCTTTCTGTGTTTATACCACAAGGGAGTTCTGCACTCTAAATTGACTGGCGGTGACAGGGTTAATGATATGTCATAAACAGCAAAAAAGAGCGATACCTTTGAATCTGGACTGTTGCCCTCCTGCTTATGTGTGAAGTCCGTTCTGGATCCAGATCTCATTTGCACTAATGGTGTTTCAATGCAGTTTTTTTTAGCTTGGTTCTGGCCTTCGTTGTACTGAAGTCCACAAAGATTAAATTTGCTTTCTTCTGTCATCTTCATTTTTTTCTTCTTCTTCTTCTTCTTCTTTCCTTGAGAGCTCTGCACCTGGCTTCCTATGCAATGCGGTCTTGTTGCTATTATTACGAGTTCGTCTCTATTTCGATTCATGGTTCAAAGCTGTTTAAAAGTCAACAACCCTCAGCACAGGGGAATCCTCTCACACTAGTGGAAAGAAAGGTTGTTGAACTGTTGGACCTTTTTTTTTTTTTTTTTTGTCCGGGACGCAAATTTGTCCCAATTTTCTTCCCGTGGCGCGAAAGATTTGTCAGGTTTCGTCATTTATGTGACAGGAGGGGGGGGGGGGGGGGGAGGGGGGCGGGGGAAGCAGGGCGCGGGGGGCTGGGGGGTGGGGGGGGGGGTGGACAAAGTCATTCTTGGTGGTGGTTGTTGTTGTTTTTTTCCAGCGAGGTTGGTGGGGCAGACTCAGTGAACCCACCCCTGTCCTACTTTGCAGTTTCAACGTGTCTCGTCCGTTTTCTCGTTCTGTCCAAATTTGAATAATCTTACTTCCCCCCCCCCCCCCCCCTCTCTGCCATTCTCTCAAGAGCACTTTCCAGACAAACTATAAAATAAAAAGCTTCACAAATCAGCAAGCACGACTGATCCCACTGCTCTAAAAATACATGGATAGCGCATGCCTTCTTTGAGCCCCTTTGCTAAGTAAAGCCAGTGTAAGTGTTCAATCAGCCACTTTGCTTCTCGTGTCAGTATAGCGCGAAGCGTGGACTTCGTATGTGTAGCCGAGCGCTCAGCTTTGACTTGCTCGCGGTGTTAGTTAAGCTGATATTCATGTGTGTGTCTCCACCGCAAGTTTGGCGCCACGTGTCACTGCACTGTTTTCCTGTAATAACTTTGATAGATATACCATTGGCAGATTTCAATCAAGACACAGCATTTGGCATGTCGTGGGGGCAAGCATAACACGATTTCATCGAAGATACACGGTTACAGTTCAGAAACTACCACCAGTTAGCAGACGACTTGTCAACGGCGGGATACCAGAAACAATATGGCGTCCAGTTGGCTTCAGCTTTCCTGGCCAATGGGCTATCCACGTATTTTTAGAGCATTGGACTGATCTTCATTCAGAGTCAAAAGGCATGAGCATGTACAGCCGCTCCTTCAACAACTTCACTGGCTCCCGATCTCTGCAAGAATACAACACAAAACTTTAACTCTTCGCTTCAACTCTCGCACTGATCCCTAGTTTCCTGTCTTATCTTTCTGATCACCATGCATGTCTATTCCCCTGACAGACAGACAACTCCGCTCTTCTTCAGACAACAGAACCTTCTCTGCACCTCGAACCAAAACAAAGACTCGTAGCAACCGTTCTTTCTCTCCTTTCTCTCACTTTGCAACAACTGCTTAGAACCAGATTCCACTTACGACTCCTCACTCTGAAACCCCCTCACAGTTCAAAACTGCCCTATAAAACACATATTTCAGACAGTCATACAATCTCGTATGACAAAAAAAGTGGTGTGTGTGTGTGTGTGTGTGTGTGTGTGTGTGTGTGTGTGTGTGTGTGTGTGTGTGTGTGTGTGTGTGTGTTTGTGTGTGTGTGTGTGTGTGTGTGTGTGTGTGTGTGTGTGTGTGTGTGTGTGTGTGTGTGTGTGTGATTTCGTGCATTCGTGTGTGTGTTTGTGTGTGATTTCGTGCATGTGTGTGCATGTGTGTTGTGGGTGTACTGGTGTGTTTGCGTGTGTGTCGGGGGAGGGAGGAGGATTTGGTGGTGGGAGTGAGAGGGGGTATTATAATACTTGAATAGGCATCACACACTATTATACTGTACATGGCTATGACCTTTTACTAAATGACCATCCAAACAGGTGGTTTCTCCTTTTGTAATCGCATAAAAAACAAATTTCGCTATGACAATGACTGCGTTCATTGCTTGATCGAAGAAGTGCACTTATGCACATACTTAAACAGTTTTGAAAATTAAAGTATGTAAATCACTGTATGTGGAACAAACAAACAAACAAATAAATGGTGTTCATTTTCTAATCCACCTTGCCAAAAGAACAATGATTTAAAACTTCGTTTCCATTGCATCTATTAATATTATGATTCAAGGAAGTGCATTAAATCTGGCCTGAGACAACACCGCCTTGAAACGATAGGAGAGAGAGAGAGAGGGAGGAGGGTGGGGAGTGAGTGAGAGAGAGAGCGAAGGAACGAATTTAAATAATATTGATAACATTTTTATTTTGAGCAAAGCATTGGCTCTGTTGTTTGTTGTTGTTGTTTTTGTTGTTGTGGTTGTTGAAGGGAATGTTTTGTGACATTGTTCTTCCATACTAATAGCGAAAGCACATGACTCAGAACCGCTTTGCGTAATTTGTTGGTGCACTACCGTATTGTATACGTGCAGTGAGTAAGCGAGTAAGTGAGTGAGTAAGTGAGCGGGAGAGACAAAGACAGATAGACAGACAGACAAATAGACAGACACACACGCACGCGCGCGCGTGTGTGTACGTATATGTATGTATGTGTGTCCCTCTCTCCCTCCCTTCCCTCTCACCCCTCTCTCCCACTTACTTGACCTAGATGCAAAAAAAAAAAAAAAAAAAAAAAAAAGAAAGAGAAATTGGGTTTCAAATGTCCGTTGTAAATTGTTTCAGTTTGGTTTTGGTTATGTATGGGAACATCAAGAGGTTCAAGATGTCAGATCGTTTATAAGTGGGTTTAAAGACAGATTAATTGTATGCAGATGGCAAGAGTGGGACTCTCATATTAAAAGCAGCGATAGATTTGAAACATATCAAACGTTTTGTACTGATCATGATATTAAATCGTACCTGCGAATGGATTTAGATAGACACTTGAAATTTGTCATGACTAAGTTTAGATTTGGTATTTCTGAAATTGCTCGTCATCGATTACGTTATAGTAAGCATAGTGAAAACCATATAGTTTGTCCATTATGCAAAAACTGGAAAAGAAGATGAGTTGCATTTTGTTTTGTATTGTCCAGCATTGACTGATGTGAGAGCACGATATATTCCATCACAATTCTATAGGTATCCAAGTCAACTACGGTGAATTATGGCTTCTTGTAATGAAAGGATTGTGAGGAATTTTTCAGTTTATTTATACAAAGCATTCCAGTTGCGATCGGTGATGACTTCATGATTACTGAACTCATTAGGATTAAGATTATCATCATTAGACGAATGCAGATACTATATTATTATTATTGTTGTACATTGTTTACCCCGTTCATGAGGGGCAATGGCCTCATCCATCCAATCATCTCTCTCTCTCTCTCTCTCTGTTCGCGGGTGACTGGATAGCCGGTGTAGAGGCAATGAGGCGTCCTCCACCCCCCCCCCCCTCGTCCCACTGCACCCCCCCCCACCCCGCACCCAAAGATGGGACGATTCCGCCCCGCCGCCTCCCCCCCCCCCCCCATCCCCCTCCACCCCCCCAATTTGCCACCCCCCCGTGTCGCAACTGCTCCAGCCAACCGTGCAGTATAGAAAAAGGGGTGGATTTCGGAAAGGTAGGTTTGGTGGGTGGTGGTGGGTTGGGGGTGGAGGGGACTGGGGGTGGGTGGTGGGGGATTTGGGGAGTGGGGGTGCGGCAGGGAAAATTGCGAGAGAGAAAATTATTAAAAAAAAAAAGTGTTGCAAAGTGCAAGCTAAGCTTCACCTGCATGCATGCTTCCGAGTGCAAGATTGTGGTGGGATGGGAGTGCGGAAGAGGGGGGGTGGGGGAGGGGGGGTGGGGAGGGAGCATGAAGGAGCGGGGTGGTGGGGAGTGGGGGGGGCGGGGTGGGGAGGTACATGTTATGTTTTCTGAGGTGGTGGTGGTGTGAGGGTGGGGAGGGGAATGTTTGGGTTTTACGAGGGGGGTGGGGGGTGGGGGGGGGGGGGGGGGGGGGGAAGGTAGTGACGGAGGTTGGGGTGATCAGGAAAGAAGCTCTTGATTGTTAGTGTGTGTGTGTGTGTGTGTGTGTGTGTGTGTTCGTGTGTGTGTGTGTGTGTGTGTGTGTGTTCGTGTGTGTGTGTGTGTGTGTGTTCGTGTGTGTGTGTGTGTGTGTGTGTGTGTGTGTCTGTGTGTGTCTGTGTGAGTGTGTGTGTGTCTATGTGTGCGTGTGTGTGTGTTTGGGTTTGGTCGGTGTGTGTGTTTGAGAGAAAGAAAGACACACACACACACACACACACACACACTCACACAGAGTCCAACTCTGACAAGTGATCAGTCAAAGTTACGGCCCCATATTTCTAGAGAAAAGGAAGCGATAAAAACGTTTTGCAAAGTCGCCATTACTTCCAAGACCATTAGGTACTGACCTTTTAGAGCAAATCAACAGTCACTGGAATGCACCATGTATAAAAACTGTTAACATACAAATAATATACGAAAACAAATGGATTGCGTGGAGTTTCCAAGAAAAGAAGAAGGGGGGGAAAAAATTAATCGTCAATGTCTTATTCTCTGACATCGTACATTTCTATTGCATTCTGATGCCGCTACAAAGCTTTATATGCATATCGAAATAATTTAGTAATCATATTTTCATTTTGGGATGACAAGAGCATTTGTATCGATAACTTGTTTTATCTACCATGATATAGGTGTGGTAAAACTTTCGTTCATAAATCTTGAAAATAGTGACAACGTAATACAACGTGGATATCATCCTCAATTTCTTATTTACACAATGGACAGATTTCATTTTCCCCGTAACTGTATCGGGAGCTGGGTACAGTAATATCTGATACCCTCAATACAATTTTGATCAATGCATACATCGCATATCTATTGATTATTAAAAAGATGTAAGGTTCGACGATGGGGAGTGATATAAATTTTCCATAGAATCTAAACCTATGACTGACATTTATTTTTTTTGTATTCTTCCCACTGCTGCCATCTTACATCAACAAGTCTTTGCCTGAATGTCCTAGTAAAAGTTTACGTGCATCCTGCCCCTTGATATTTCCAAACGTACACCAACTCATTCATACATAGAGCGTTTCTATCTTTTGTTTCCCAGTTGGTTTTTGTCTTATTTCAACCACTAACAAAAGTGATTTTTAAGCTTTGGGTGGTAATCTACTTTCGCCTGTTTGCATTAATCTAAATCAATGTTTTTTACTCCGAAAAACAGCACTGATACAGATAGGAAACCTTCCAAATACTCTAAATGCTAAATCGTTTGTAGTTTTCATGCTGACGCCGAGGTATCTTTTTAATGCAAACAAATGTACTTTTTCAACCCCTGACGAACTAGTATTAAGGCCACATAATTCAGCTACATAGAGAGCCACTGGCTGTACCTGAGTATCAAACATTTTTACATATACATTCAGAGAAGCATTGTTAGGTTTACAAAACTTATTACCTATAGACAGAAGATATCAAAGATATCACAAGCAAGCCTAAAACTTGACTTTGGTTAAGAAATATATACCAGTGTATTTACGTTTATTCACAACTTCCATCTCAGTACAATCATTCTCTCTCTTGCGGTCAAAACCCACCTTTTCTAAAGATCACAATATTGCTTTTTCTCAAATTCATTTTAAGTTTCAAGTCTTAAAGCTGCTCTGGCTGGACTGTATAAATGAGACTGGGGGCCAACGATTCTTTCAGATAATGACAAATTGTTATTAGCATACAAAAGAAAGAATATATATACAAGGCTGTTATCCAGTCTGGCACCATTCCACCAATGTGGATTATTTCGAGAACCAGTTTATAAACAAATGGTGAAAACGACAGGGACTACAAATATTTCCCTGTTTAACACCACTTGTACAATTGATGTATTTCGCAAGTTTATCAGCACATATTATTCTGGTTTTAACAGTATCAAACATGATCCTTTAGTAGTTATAAATAAAGATTCCCGTTTATACCATTTTTTTCAGAAGAAACGGCCATAGTATTTTGCTCGAAACGAAATCAAATGCTTTATAAAAATCAATAAAAGCTACGTATAATTTTCTGTTTAACCAAAATTGTTTTTTGAATAAGTAGCGAGAGAGAGAGAGAGAGAGAGAGAGAGAGAGAGAGGGGGGGGGGGGCAGACAGACAGACAGACAGACAGATAGAGACAGAGAGTTGCGAAGAATAGAAATGGGGAGAAAGACAAAAAGAGGGAATGAGAATAGGACCACAAAGGAGAGAGAGAGAGAGAGAGAGAGAGAGAGAGAGAGAGAGAGAGAGAGACAGAGAGACAGAGAGAGAGAGAGAGAAGATGTAAAGAGTGAGGAGAAAACGTGAAAGAGACCACAAAGGAGAGAGAGAGAGAGAGAGAGGGAGAGAGAGAGAGAGAGAGAGAGGGAGAGAGAGGGGGAGAGAGAGAGAGAGAGAGAGAGAGAGAGAAGACTGAAAATAAAAACAATCTGTTCACCAAGGCCGTGGAACGTGGCACACGAACGTGATGTAAACATTTATGAAAATTGTTATCGTGTTACACAAGCACAGCGTCCTTTGAATATGATTGCGCAAATAAACAGCCAGTGGGAGTGAAACAAACAGAAGAAGAAGAAGAAGAAGAAGAGGGGGAGGAGGAGGAGGAGGAGGAGGAAGAAGAAGAAGAAGAAGAAGAAGAAGAAGAAGTAGAAAAAGAAGAAGAAGAAGAAGAGGGGGAGGAGAAGGAGGAGGAGAAAGAAGAAGAAGAAGAAAGAGGAGGAGGAGGAGGAGGAGGAAGAAGAAGAAGAAGAAGAAGCAGTAAAACAGAGAACAGGAAGAAGAAGAAGAAGAAGAAGAAGAAGAAGAAGAAGAAGAGAGAATATAATTATGAGTTTTTGTAATTGGAGGAAAAAGGAATAAGCACATTCGGCTTATTTTCATCCTGCAGAGAGAGAGAGAGAGAGAGAGAGAGAGAGAGAGACAGAC
>NC_134884.1:21187904-21192904 GCF_041734735.1 Babylonia areolata
CACCCAGGCCTCTATCCCTCTCCTTCCTTACCTACCCACCCAGGCCTCTATCCCTCTCTTCCTTACCTACCCACCCAGGCCTCTATCCCTCTCCTTCCTTACCTACCCACCCAGGCCTCTATCCCTCTCTTCCTTACCTACCCACCCAGGCCTCTATCCCTCTCCTTCCTTACCTACCCACCCAGGTCTCTATCCCTCTCTTCCTTACCTACCCACCCAGGCCTCTATTCCTCTCCTTCCTTACCTATCCACCAAGGCCTCTATCCCTCTCCTTCCTTACCTACCCACCCAGGCCTCTATCCCTCTCTTCCTTACCTACCCACCCAGGTCTCTATCCCTCTCTTCCTTACCTACCCACCCAGGCCTCTATCCCTCTCCTCTCTTCCTTACCTACCCACCCAGGCCTCTATCCATCTCTTCCTTACCTACCCACCCAGGCCTCTATCCCTCTCTTCCTTACCTACCCACCCAGGCCTCTATCCATCTCTTCCTTACCTACCCACCCAGGCCTCTATCCCTCTCTTCCTTACCTACCCACCCAGGCCTCTATCCCTCTCCTCTCTTCCTTACCTACCCACCCAGGCCTCTATCCATCTCTTCCTTACCTACCCACACAGGTCTCTATCCCTCTCCTCTCTTCCTTACCTACCCACCCAGGCCTCTATCCCTCTCTTCCTTATCTACCCACCCAGGTCTCTATCCCTCTCTTCCTTACCTACCCACCCAGGCCTCTATCCCTCTCCTCTCTTCCTTACCTACCCACCCAGGCCTCTATCCATCTCTTCCTTACCTACCCACCCAGGCCTCTATCCCTCTCTTCCTTACCTACCCACCCAGGTCTCTATCCCTCTCTTCCTTACCTACCCACCCAGGCCTCTATCCCTCTCTTCCTTACCTACCCACCCAGGTCTCTATCCCTCTCCTCTCTTCCTTACCTACCCACCCAGGCCTCTATCCCTCTCTTCCTTACTTACCCACCCAGGTCTCTATCCCTCTCCTCTCTTCCTTACCTACCCACCCAGGCCTCTATCCCTCTCTTCCTTACCTACCCACCCAGGCCTCTATCCCTCTCCTTCCTTACCTACCCACCCAGGCCTCTATCCCTCTCTTCCTTACCTACCCACCCAGGCCTCTATCCCTCTCCTTCCTTACCTACCCACCCAGGCCTCTATCCCTCTCTTCCTTACCTACCCACCCAGGCCTCTATCCCTCTCCTTCCTTACCTACCCACCCAGGTCTCTATCCCTCTCTTCCTTACCTACCCACCCAGGCCTCTATTCCTCTCCTTCCTTACCTACCCACCCAGGCCTCTATCCCTCTCTTCCTTACCTACCCACCCAGGTCTCTATCCCTCTCTTCCTTACCTACCCACCCAGGCCTCTATCCCTCTCCTCTCTTCCTTACCTACCCACCCAGGCCTCTATCCATCTCTTCCTTACCTACCCACCCAGGCCTCTATCCCTCTCTTCCTTACCTACCCACCCAGGCCTCTATCCATCTCTTCCTTACCTACCCACCCAGGCCTCTATCCCTCTCTTCCTTACCTACCCACCCAGGCCTCTATCCCTCTCCTCTCTTCCTTACCTACCCACCCAGGCCTCTATCCATCTCTTCCTTACCTACCCACACAGGTCTCTATCCCTCTCCTCTCTTCCTTACCTACCCACCCAGGCCTCTATCCCTCTCTTCCTTACCTACCCACCCAGGCCTCTATCCCTCTCCCTCTCGTCCTTACCTACCCACCCAGGTCTCTATTCCTCTCTTCCTTACCTACCCACCCAGGTCTCTATTCCTCTCTTCCTTACCTACCCACCAAGACCTCTATCTCTCTCTTCCTTACCTACCCACCCAGGTCTCTATCCCTCTCTTCCTTACCTTCCCACCCAGGCCTCTATCCCTCTCCTCTCTTCCTTGCCTACCCATCCAGGCCTCTATCCCTCTCCTCTCTTCCTTACCTACCCACTCAGGCCTCTATCCCTCTCCTCTCTTCCTTATCTACCCACCCAGGTCTCTATCCCTCTCTTCCTTACCTACCCACCCAGGTCTCTATCCCTCTCTTCCTTACCTACCCACCCAGGTCTCTATCTCTCTCTTCCTTACCTACCCACCCAGGCCTCTATCCCTCTCTTCCTTACCTACCCACCCAGGTCTCTATCCCTCTCTTCCTTACCTACCCACCCAGGCCTCTATCCCTCTCCTCTCTCCCTTACCTACCCACCCAGGCCTCTATCCCTCTCTTCCTTACCTACCCACCCAGGTCCCTATCCCTCTCTTCTTTACCTACCCACCCAGGTCTCTATCCCTCTCTTCCTTACCTACCCACCCACGTCTCTATCCATCTCTTCCTTACCTACCCACCAAGGCCTCTATCCCTCTCTTCCTTACCTACCCACCAAGGCCTCTATCCCTCTCTTCCTTACCTACCCACCCAGGCCTCTATCCCTCTCTTCCTTACCTACCCACCCAGGCCTCTATCCCTTTCCTCTTCCTTACCTACCCACCAAGTTCTCTATCCCTCTCTTCCTTACCTACCCACCAAGTTCTCTATCCCTCTCTTCCTTACCTACCCACCAAGGTCTCTATCTTTCTCTTTCTTACCTACCCACCCAGGCCTCTATCCCTCTCTTCCTTACCTACCCACCCAGGCCTCTATCCATCTCTTCCTTACCTACCCACCCAGGCCTCTATCCCTCTCTTCCTTACCTACCCACCCAGGCCTCTATCCCTCTCTTCCTTACCTACCCACCCAGGTCTCTATCCCTCTCTTCCTTACCTACCCACCCAGGTCTCTATCCCTCTCTTCCTTACCTACCCACCCAGGTCTCTATCCCTCTCTCCCTTACCTACCCACCCAGGCCTCTATCCCTCTCTTCTTTACCTACCCACCCAGGTCTCTATCCCTCTCTTCCTTACCTACCCACCCAGGTCTCTATCCCTCTCTTCCTTACCTACCCACCCAGGCCTCTATCCCTCTCTTCCTTACCTACCCACCCAGGCCTCTATCCCTCTCTTCCTTACCTACCCACCCAGGCCTCTATCCCTCTCTTCCTTACCTACCTACCTACCTACCCCTTTTAACAAAACTCACTGACACGACAAGCTGCTTCTAGTCAGTTCATCATCTTTCTTCCCGAAAGGAAGAACAACAAACGACACAAAAGGACGACGAAGAAGAAGAAGGCCCACTTTGTCACCTCCACCACCACCACCACCACCACCACCCGCGGCGGACTGCTCAGTTGCATAATCCCAGCTCTTGACATCGATACTTGTAGTAACTGTTGAGACGAGAGTGCATGGAGAGAGAGAGAGAGAGAGAGAGAGGAGGGGTGAGGAGGTGTGTGTGTGTGTGTGGGGGGGGGGGGGGTGCAGACGGGGGGGGGGGGGGGGTAACTCATTCTGGTTGGATTGGGTTGCTTGCATAATCCGCAACACAAAAAGAAAAGAAAAGAGAAGAAAAAGAAAGAACGAAGAAGAAGAAGAAGAAGAAGAAGAAGAAATTTTAACAAACTTGCACCGATTTTGTAACTGATTACAGTGTTACTGGTAGGGCTGATAGCGCCAAGTCTTTCGTCTCAGTCTGTGTGTCTGTGTGTCTGTGAAATGGTTCGGAGAGGGGTGGGTGGGGGGGGGGGGGGACGGGGCCTGGGTCGAGTGAGTTCGTTTGCCTCGGTGTCTCTCTGACTGCCTCTGTCTGTCTGTCTGTCTGTCTCTTGTCTTTCTGTCTCTATCTTCCCGACTCTCTCTGTCTCTCCGTCTATAGCTGTCTGTCTGTCTGTCTGTCTCTCTTTGTCTGTCTGTCTCTTGTCTTTCTGTCTCTGTCTTCTCGACTCTCTCTGTCTCTCTGTCTGTCTATCGCTGTCTGTCTGTCTGTCTGTCTCTTGTCTTTCTGTCTCTGTCTCTGTTTTCCTGACTTTATCTGTCTTTCTATCGCTGTCTGTCTGTCTGTCTGTCTGTCTGTCTCTGTCTCTGTTTTCCTGACTTTATCTGTCTTTCTATCGCTGTCTGTCTGTCTGTCTGTCTCTTGTCTTTCTGTCTCTGTCTCTGTTTTCCTGACTTTATCTGTCTTTCTATCGCTGTCTGTCTGTCTGTCTGTCTGTCTGTCTGTCTTTCTGTCTCTGTCTCTGTTTTCCTGACTTTATCTGTCTTTCTACCGCTGTCTGCCTGTCTGTCTGTCTGTCTCTTGTCTTTCTGTCTCTGTCTCTGTTTTCCCGACTCTCTCTGTCTTTCTATCGCTGTCTGTCTGTCTCTTGTCTTTCTGTCTCTGTCTCTGTTTTCCCGACTCTCTCTGTCTGTCTATCGCTGTCTGTCTGTCTGTCTGTCTGTCTCTTGTCTTTCTGTCTCTGTCTCTGTTTTCCCGACTCTCTCTGTCTTTCTATCGCTGTCTGTCTGTCTGTCTGTCTCTTGTCTTTCTGTCTCTGTCTTCCCGCCTCTTTCTGTCTCTCTGTCTATAGCTGTCTGTCTGTCTGTCTCTTGTCTTTCTGTCTCTGTCTCTGTTTTCCCGACTCTGTCTTTCTATCGCTGTCTGTCTGTCTGTCTGTCTGTTTCTCTTGTCTTTCTGTCTCTATCTTCCCGCCTCTTTCTGTCTCTCTGTCTATAGCTGTCTGTCTGTCTGTCTCTTGTCTTTCTGTCTCTGTCTCTGTTTTCCCGACTCTCTCTG
The DNA here is from genome assembly GCF_041734735.1 of Babylonia areolata. Lineage (NCBI taxonomy): Eukaryota > Metazoa > Mollusca > Gastropoda > Neogastropoda > Buccinidae > Babylonia > Babylonia areolata. The sequence continues at coordinate 21,192,565 of NC_134884.1, forward strand.
TCTGTCTATCGCTGTCTGTCTGTCTGTCTGTCTCTTGTCTTTCTGTCTCTGTCTCTGTTTTCCTGACTTTATCTGTCTTTCTATCGCTGTCTGTCTGTCTGTCTGTCTCTTTATCTTGTCTTTCTGTCTCTGCCTTCTCGACTCTCTCTGTCTCTCTGTCTGTCTATCGCTGTCTGTCTGTCTCTTGTCTTTCTGTTTCTGTCTTCTCGACTCTCTCTGTCTTTCTATCGCTGTCTGTCTGTCTGTCTGTCTCTGTCTCTGTTTTCCTGACTTTATCTGTCTTTCTACCGCTGTCTGTCTGTCTGTCTGTCTCTCTTGTCTTTCTGTCTCTGTCTCTGTT